>NW_006284945.1:270538-290498 GCF_000327345.1 Myotis davidii
CTGGTGTGGCTCAGTGGTTGAGCATTGACCTATGAACCAGGAGGTCACAGTTTGATTCCTGGTCAGGGCACATGCCCGGGTTGTAGTCTGGTCCCTGGTGTGGGGCAGGCGGGAGGCAGCAGATCAATGATTCTCTCTCATCATGGATATTTCTAGCTCTCTTTCCTCTCCCTTCCTCTCTGAAATCAATAAAAATATAAATATTAAAAAATTACTACTAAATATGGCATTTCCAATTGCAAATAAGCAAAGGCTGTCATATGGTCTTCAGTTCTGGGCCCGGGAGAGGACATTCCTTGTCTGTACTTACATTAACCAAGGGTTCTTTTCATTAATCGCCTTGGTAGTGATCTGGGCTCTTATATAGTACTTATTACATTTGTAACAAACTGCCACAAAATGTAAACACTTGCCCTACTTGGACTAGAGCATTACACTATGAGTGGATTGTTTTTTCTTCATTTGGAAGGAAATAGATCAGGCAGGCAGTCTGGAGCGGCAGCGTGGCCTGCTGGTCGGTGTCCGCCCAAGGGTAGTGAGGGTAGCCTGCCAGAGCCGAGGTGCCACCTGCACAGCAGCGTGAGGTCTGTTTTCCTGGCTTCTCCTCAGGAAACCCCTTTTACAGCAGCTTGGAATGCTCCCTTGCAATGGACACTTTCATTTGAAAAAAACCCCAGTTAAATCTCATGCACTTAATCTAATTATTATAATTTTTGAAATACTTGAAAACCCAGTAATTCCATGGATTCAAGAGAAAAATGGGAACATTTTTCCGATTCCCCCACTGGAAGGAAAAATTTTCCAAAAATGGAAAGGAGATTTACTAACAACTGTCTACAAGCCTCCTCTATTCGTTTCCCCACCTTTTTAAAAATACTCACCTGAGGATATGTTTATTGATTTGAGAGAGAGAAACCCATGTGAGAGAAACATCAATCAATTGCCTGGGACATTCAAGCTGGGACATTTTGAGACTGAAAAGGGAGGTATCGATAATTACACCAAGACCATGGGCATAAAACCTAGACTGTCCAGAGAAAATTCGGATGTGTGAATCCCAGTTTATAAGCTCTATTTTGCTTTTAAAGGATGAAGAGTTGCCATTTCTTATCTTTATTATTACTCTTGGTGTTTCCAAAGGAGTCAAGTGATCAGTCAGTATTGTGATTTGAGACTAGAGCAGCGGTGAGCAAACTACGGCCCGGGGGCCGGATCCGGCCCGTTTGAAATGAATCAAACTAAAAAAAAAAAAAAAAAGTCCATACCCTTTTATGTAATGATGTTTACTTTGAATTTATATTCGTTCACACAAACACTCCATCCATGCTTTTGTTCCGGCCCTCCGGTCCAGTTTAAGAACCCATTGTGGCCCTCAAGTCAAAAAGTTTGCCCACCCCTGGACTAGAGCCTATTCTGGCAGAGGATCGGGTTTTAGACCTAAAAATCAAATGCAATGCTAATGAAGTGGCCTAGGTCATACAACTCCTCGCTGTTAGTTATTCCTGATGCTCCTGGCATGGCTAATGAAGTGGGGAGGGGAGAACAGACAGCCCTGAGTTGGCACTGGAGCCTCAGATGAAAGGCCGCAGCTGAAGTGGCATTTTCTTTGAGTTGTATCTGAAAACAGGGGGATGGAATGTATTTCCAGGGAGCTGGAGAGTGTATAAAGGGTGGGCATGTGTGCTGTAACGGAAGTGTTGTTGGGGAGGGGCAGGCAAGGAAAGTTTTCCTTAACATGTGGCTGTGATTTGTTGGGTAATCCCTTTGCCGTGTGTGTAGTAGAACAGAATAACTGATATTCAAACCGAGCACAACTGTGGAGGGGACTTTGGCAGCTCTCAGGTGGAAAGGGATTCAAATACAACACAAAATGCTAAACAAATCCATTGTCTTTCAGACAAGACACTGTCATCTCCATTTATGACAATGGTAGCATGGTGTTCCTCGTCAAGGAAGTCAGCCAACTCGATGTACTCAGTAAATGTAGGGCTTGTTTTTCCTATGAAAGTGACTTTTTTGCCTTTATTCTTTACTAGGCTTTTTGACTTCACAGTTTATTTTTTTTAATTCAATGTAAATGCTTCATATTTCTCTTAGTGCAGAGAAACAAAATGGGTTTTGCTGTCATTCTGTGACCTACCTTTGAAACAACTACAGCATCTGGCTGTTGTGTTATTCCTAGCCTCGGTTGTTTTATGTCTCAATGAACAAACATTCCAGCAATGTATTTTTTTAGAAAAATCTATTTGTTTCTGTGAAGAAAACTTTTATACAACCTGTCTTCAGAAAGCAACAATTTTCTATATACCTGTCAGTTTCAGTTAAAACAATGAGACAATAGCTGAAATTTATAAATATGACATCAGAATCAAAGCATTAAATGATTTATACATTTCTTTAATAAAATGACCCAAAAGCCAGAGAGGATGTAACTGATATAAATAATATCATATTTTATATTTTTAAGTAGAGTAGGCATAAAAACCAAACAGTCTGATAAAATGGGACACTTAACAAATATTTAAATGAGCAATATCTGACTTCCATTTATCTATGTTCTCCAGACTGTATGTATGTCTGTGTGCAAGATAGAAGCACTAACAATGATCATCTTTAAGAGTTGAACAATAAAGAGATGAAAAAGAAAGTTCTCCAGATTATCCTTTTGGGTTTACATACACATTTAACTCAAGGTCATTGTCAGAAAAGAGAAAACAAACAAACAAACAAACAGATTCTGAAGTCTAACCATAAATCTGCCATTCTTGTGTAGGTCTATGTGTGTGTGAATAGGGCACAAAGTTTGTGTTTTGGTATTAACTTGTTCTAGTTAATGGAAATCAACATTTCACCAGAATCTTATAAAATGATAATTGTCATATTTTCTTTTTGAAATATGGATATTTTCATTATTTGCTTTCAACTTAAAAAAATTGCTCTCTATGCTTTCTATCAAACAGTTATCTTTTTCTTGTTTGACTTTTTGTAGTGGCATAAATCTTAAGGGGCAGAAGCCTCCTTTAGACACCATCACTCTGCCTCCCTAGAAACCAAGATAATCACTCGCCTAAACTTTTCAAACATGATTTCATGCTTTTACTACAGATATGTCAGTAAAGAAAGTCTAATGTTAACTGAAGGGTTATTAAACTTTTCATTCATGGCATCACACTCCCAGAATTGTTCGGAAGCTTGCCTTTTTACTTGTCAACATCATGCTCTCGAGAGTTGTTACTTTTGCCATCTTGGTGGTACATTTGAAAATGCAAAATTTATAACCTGTTACTGATCAAATAGAAGCTTTTCTCCTATGACATTTATAGTTAATAGATCCATTTCCTTTATATCATTATGACTGGGATCATTATCTATAATGTGGGTTAAGAGGGACCCTCTTGGCAATCATAGAACAAAATACTACACACGAGGTGCTTGAGTATAAATTGATGCAGCTGTTCTGAAACTTGTCATTTTCAATATTTCATCTGCTTACAGGTCAATGATATACTTATTCCTTCAATATGGGTTTTTAAAATGTCATATCTTTCTCATCTGAACAGTCCCACTTGGATTATATAGTTGTTTCCTTAAAAATAAGGCAATTGCCAATAATTCTTCCACTATCAAATATTGAGGTGTGCACGGATAAAATCATGAGATTTGATTAAAGACCATTCACCTGCTGTTCTGCACTGTTAAACATACTTTTCTGAACACTTCCTGTGCTACATGTAAACACTTTGTTCATGGACATCTCATAAAAGAAAAAGTGATTTTTGATTAATCTTGAATATATTTTATTCTTAAGCTGATGATGAAATTTAATGACAAATAAAATTATGGCCAGCAAATAAAAATTGCTTTTGTGGATGAAAAGGAGCCACATGTTAACCTGACAAGCTCAGGGAAGGCCTGCATGGAAGCCTTGCAAACTTAAGAGACCTAAATTAATCACAAAGGGTGGTCTGAAATAAAACCTTTAATTAAAGAGCAGTTTGTAGTGTGTAGTCAAGTCCTAGGCCAGTATCTTCCCTGACAAATCAACTTTGACCTTTCCTGAGCCTATTGTCTTTTTGTATCTAAGATAACACACCTGTGGGAAGTCAGGGTAACTTGTAACTCCCCTATTTTTCCAGACCCCTCAGGACACAACAAATGGCCCCAGGGCAGAAACCATAAATTCCTTCATTGTTATTGTTATCGGTAATTGTCCACTGTTAACTGTACATGTCTATCATTCACTTTTTAATCCAATCCCAGAGGTTTCCCCCCTTTGCTTTCTCCCTCCTCCCTAATCTATCACCACTGGACTTCATGTAACCCACTTACCTCTCCTTTGTTGGGAATGTATAAAACTAAGTGACACGCCGCCATTCTTGGGAGCATTGTCTCAATGCGTTGAGATTCTGCTTCTGGCAATTGTCAAATAAACTCACAAAAATTCTTTACAACGGGGAAAGCTATCAGTTAATGAGACAAGAAATCAAACTACGAAGTCTAGAATATCTGGCTTTGTTCAAATACGGGATAAAACACTTGGAGCCAGAGTGAATCACAGGAAATGTGAGTAAGCAAATTTGATGCAAGCGTGTATTCGCATCAAAAATAAGCAGCACAAAGCCATTATCTAATTCTAATGTGCACTGACGGGAAACCTTGCTTTGGCCTGTCCTGGGTCCGAGACCTAGAAGAAGGCTCCTGGAACTCCTTCTGCTGCCAAGGAGAAGAAAACCCTGCCTGACACATACTGAGAAAGGCTGTTTGAAGCAGAAGCACACACATATGTACCCAGTCTAGGAGTTCCTAACCAAACAGAGTAAATTACTTACAAAGCACCTGTAGGAACACAGCTGAGATGTCACAGCAACATGACTGACTCAGCAGTGTCTGAGACGACTAGATTATAGGCACTTCAAAGTGTGTCATGCCATTTGCCATGAGGAACAGTCTCGTCTAGAGGATTTACTGATTCAAATCACCAGAAATTCTCAGTTTACACCCTAAAAAAATGTTCAATCATCTAGGGCCAAATGGATATGGAATTATCTAATCAGGTAAGCAAGGAAATGCTTGTCCTTAGGTGGGGGGGTGGGGGGAAGCACGCAGGTTGGAAGTAGGAGGCAGTGTATTCATCACAGTCATATTTGTAAAGATTGATGCCAGAAGCTGGTGATTTGGGTCTGAAAGTGGGGACAAGGTGCAGGTAATGGGAAGAAACTGCAAACAAATAAAAACAGACAAACAAAACCCAGAGAAATGATTCTCAAATGAATTGACTGCATTTCATGCCTGGTGAAAATTCAGTTGATCATATTCTATCTACTCTATCAAAAATTATGACAGCTTTCAATAAATTAAATTGTATGTGGTGTGTCTGAAGACTACTATCATAGTCAGTCAACATCCAACAGCAAAAAGAAAGAAGAAAAAATTTCTACAGGTAATTCTTGCTAAACTATACAAAAAAAAAACCCTGAACTAGACTGGTATGGGGATAGGGTTTTAATTTTTGCGTAAGTACTCTGCATATCCAAACTAATTTCCAACTTCAGTTGTCTTAGTTCATGAGCAAACAAAGTGTGTGACAGCTGGAAATTAGTCATAGTGGGGTTTCTGGCTTGTCAAAGTGAGGAAGAAAAATTATTCTTAAGCAGCAAAATACACACAAAAGATTATCTTTTCAGTGATTTTCTAATTCCTCTAACTGAAAGGTTTGGTTTCCATTCTCTTTTGTTCGTTTTCCAAATCAATGGTATCCTGTAGCGGCAAAGAAAGTGAATATAGTGGAAGTGATGTGGATGCTGACCAACTACTACAAGAATGTCTCCTGAGCAAGGAGTTTCTAAACTTCTCTAGTCACTATTTTCAGATGAGCTTGAAAATTTGTGAATTATAGTAAGGTAAGAACCATTCAAAACTTTCTACAAAAACAGTTTTGTAATAACAAAGCTATCCTATATGACCAAAATAGGAAACTTTACTCACTAAAAACATCTTTCAGGATGAGTTTATTTTTTATTCTTTATATCAACTTCATTCAAAAGATATTTGGATTCCAAAATAAAAAATAGCAACTATCACTTGAAATTCTCTAGAACTACATATATGAAATTATGTATTTATGAATGGGGAAGATGCAAAGAATAATAAATATACACTACCCAGAATTGAGATTTATTAATTGGATTTATTTGGATATTGATCCAGATTCTTATCAGTATCATTATTATAATTGCTTCATTTGTTTTGAATAAGAAGAGAACACTTAAGAGAAAAAATTTAAATCCTTTCAATTTCCAAATTGTGAGCCACTAGAAACAAGCTCTACAAGCACTGAATATTTTTGTTTCATTTTCTAGTAAACAGTTGTCATTGAGTGATAGCATATTTCCTCTGCCTTTCTACACACAGAGACAAGAACTGAGTATATTCTAGTATCATTTTAGATACTTTTACAAATACTTGAAGGTATTCCCACTGAACAGCATATAGATGTTTGATATCTTGGAGTAAAACTTACATAAACATTATACTTAAAATATTCTGTGCATTGTCAACCAGTATTGTGTAAGCATGGAGGAACCTCAGTATACTATTCCTAACATGAAACAATGCTCAGTAAACACAACAATAGTATTCCATTATCGCTATTTTCCAAATTCCTGATTAGAATATTATGATCAATTTTTACAAGACCCTACCATCCATGCTCAGACTACTCTATATAGTTCTGGTTTTTCAAACTTTATACAAAAACATGGCTCTGAAGGAAGTAAAATAGCTAACAGAAGTAAGAAAATGGAAGAGGAAACAAGAAAAGCTTGTCATTCTAAAAAAGATATTGTTAATGACTGTTACATATGCATTGAAGGGGGAAGTAAATGAGGAATTATTGCTGGTATACATTGGGAACTTAGATTTTGGCATGGGAGGAAGAAGAAATAAGAAGTTAAATAAGTAAATACTCTCTAGTCATAAATATGAATTGTGACTCTGGATACATTAAAAAAAATAATTTTCTATAGTGCTGAGATGGTGGTTTCTAAATACTATCTCCCCCCTCACAAAGGAACTAGGGGTCCTTAGAGAAATGGCTAATTCCAGTTCTGGACAAGGAATATGCAATATGCCTGGACTAGAACATCTTGTCATCGCCCTCAGAGAATCAAGCTAGGAGTTCTAGTCAGTGCATGTGAAAAAAATTCAGGAGTCAACTTGAAAAAAATTCCCACTGGCCAAAGATGGGATAATTTAGCAGCTAAAAGATGAACTAAAATATAGCAAAATCAAATTCATTTCAAAATCATTGACACATAGACTATAAATCCATGAGTTCATAATAACCATTTAAAAAGGAAGTTATTATTTACATGCTAAGTAAGCAATCATTTTTTTTAAAATGCCTAAATACTGTATGTCAAAGAATCAAGCATTTATCCTGCCTTTGCTGTAGTAACTATACACCAGGATAACTGAAGAGTTGATAAAGGCAAGTTTCTACTCATAAAAAGTCAAATGTTAAACCTGGATATAATCAAACTTCTAGATCTAACTACCATCTAATAAGGCATATAGAGGACAGAAAAATGCAACCAGCAAAATCCCATCTGGGGGAAAGTCTAAGGGCAAATGATCGTCAAAGGATGGAGGAGATAAGAGGGTGAAGGGATGTGGGAAGAAAAAGGTGGAAACCTCTAACTTAAAATAAATCAACCAATGGAAATGTGTGGATCTTATTTTGATCCAGATTCTTAAAAATAAATTTTTGTAAAAAAAATCATTTATGAGACTAACTGGAGAAATTTGAACACATAAGAATAAAGAATTATTAGTAATTTGGAGAGGTAATGATACTTTCATTAGTTTCTTAAAATGAGTACTTAACTTATAGAAATCATATTATTTAATTCAGAGATATTTCCGTTTGTATTCTTTCCAAATAATTTAGGGTAAAGGGGAAGTTGGTAGGGACATAGAGGAAAGAAGATTAACCCAGTGCTGATAATTATTTAAGCAGGGTAAGGGCTATATTATGGGGGGAAGGTGGCTGTGTACTCTTTTCTCTGCATATATGTGTTAAAGTTTTAGGAAAAAAATAATAATAAAGGTACAAGGGATGTTGAAAACTGTAAAAGGCTGAAAAGCATCATTAGGATAAAGATAATATTTTCCTCAAATATCAAATTCTTTAATCAAATATCAAATTCTTTAGGCGAGGCATGTTCTGTGAACCTAAGTACAAATAAAAATAAAAATGCTACTTTGTGTTAGCAGTTCCCAATCTGTGGGTCGCGACCCCTTTGGCGGTCGAACGACCCTTTCACAGGGGTCGCCTAAGACCATCCTGCATATCAGATATTTACATTACGATTCATAACAGTAGCAACATTACAGTTACGAAGTAGCAACGAAAATAATTTTATGGTTGGGTCACAACACGAGGAACTGTATTTAAAGGGTCAGAAGGTTGAGAACCACTGTTAGAGACTCATGCCCTAACTCAAAGTGAGATGATGGAAGAAATCTTTTGTGACAGATCTAAACCATGTGTACCTCACCAAATGCACCCAAAACAGAGCCTATTCCATAGTAGCAAGCAAATGAGTGTTTAGATGCAGCAGACCAGCACAGTGGAAATGTGCAGGTCATTGGAGTTTGTGAAGACCCTCTTTCTGATCAGTCTTATTAAAACGCAGTGACTAATGAGGCTTTAATCATCCATCTACTTCTGCTTAGTGGTAGGACTGTTAACATGTAATATGAAAACTTAAAATCATAGAAAAATAATAAAAATAAAATCATAAATATTAAAATGAATCGTTTTTTATTTTGTAGTATATCTACATCGACTCCCCCTACTCCAGAAGCCTCGGTATAAACTTGCTGGTTTTGACAAACAAAACACCAATAGAACAGATACCTTTGTCAGTGCTGTAGGTGAATTCTGGCTCTTGTTTGGACACCAGCTGTGTGCTAATTCTAATTAGTTTTGCGATTGCCTAAATTACCAAATATTACACAATGCTCCTTTAAGCTTCTAGGAATGAGACTGGATATTGGCTGGCAGATGCCCCTGATGAGACAGGCCTGGTCCTAACAGTCTCTACGATGAGTTCCACCAGATACGAAGTAAGGGCGGCGGCATGCCCATATACCTGCGAGTCAGCTCAGGCAATAAGGTGCAGGGTGATTTGGGGGATGTACAAAATAATTCTCTGGTCTAATGACATATGTGTCCAGGATCTGGTGCCATTTTTTGATTAAGTACTAATCAGTAACATCATACCCACCACATTCAAACCTTATGCTCCCCTGTAGACTTCAACAGTCTACTGGTGTGGCTTTCCCTTTAGCCCTTCATCTAAATTTATGCAATGAAAATCGGGAATGGATGCACTATTTCTAGTCCTAAAAGGTAAACTGGATTACTAACATGAGCAGTTTGGACGAGATGGCCTGAGAGTTCTTAAAATAAGAGATTGAGTGCAGTGTGGGAAATTTGGTAGCAATGAAGGCTTTCTTTCTGGACAGGGCTTTCTGTCCTCGATCTATATTCAATAACTAAAAATATGAGATGTAAGATAAAATGCTCAGTTGTTGCTTCCTTTAGCCAAGTCTGATGAAATGGATGGATTTCATTAGGAAAAGGAAAAAAACCTACCTGAAGACTGCGAGGGTGAGAGACCAGAGCACTAACGGCTTCCTCAGCTCAAACTTCGCCCGCTTGTTCATTAGGTGCCGACCGCCAAAGATAAAGGCAGCATACAGAGCAGAGAACAGGAAAGATTTCTTCCTATGGAAAAACAAAATGAACTCTTACAACATAAAAGTTTACACAATATATTTTTATCCTTTAGAAATGTATACTTAGTCATTCTTCGTCAACTTTTATACCAGCCCCTCTTTGTAAGTGCAGAAAACATTTTCTTGTAAATGTCCCTTCATTAAAGAGACAATGTTTAGTCCATTTGGCAACGTGGATGAATCCTCCCTCAAGGAAGAACACAGAACCACCTAAAGCACGCTTGCCTAAAACTTTGAACTTTGAATCCAATCCAACGTCTGATTTTACTACAAATTTATAGGAAATATAGGGAATAAATCCAATTGTGGGACATTCTGTAGAACACCGAACTTATTTCTTCAACAAATCAGTAATAGGCAATCAAAATCTAGGACTGTTCTAAACTAAAAGTGACTTGAGAGACATAACAATCAAAATTTCCAGGAAACAACAGAACCAAAACAGTATTAAAGGTGGAGAGATGAGGAGAAACTAAGATGGCGGCAGAGATAAACACCGGGAAGTTGATGCTGCTCACAACAATTGATTAATACCTCAGAAAAACAATACGGACATCATCCAGAACCACAGGAAGCCTGGCTGACTGTAAATTCTACAACTAGAAGGAAAGAAAAGCCTGCCCTCCGCTCCCATCAAGGAACCTGGAGTGGAACATCCTCCCGGGTGCTCCCCAAAGCACACACTCTCCTTCCTGGAGAACAGGGTAACAATCAAAATTTCCAGGAAACAACAGAACCAAAACAGTATTAAAGGTGGAGAGATAAAATAAAAATAAGAAAAAAAAATGATGGAACACAGGGACTCATTATTCTCTTTTTGGTAATCAGGCTTAGGTGGGACTCTTAATTGGAAATGGCTAAGAAGTATCAAATAGAGACCTGGCTGGGTGTCCCAGTTGGTTGGAATGTCATCACATAACCAAAAGGTTGCAGGTTCAATCCCCATACGGGAGGCAACCAATCTCTCTCTCTCTCTCTCTCTCTCTCAACAACTTATAAAAACCACATCCTCGGATGAGGGGAAAAAACCCATGAAATTTCAGATGGCCATCTCCAGGTCCCGCTGGCTATTACTGTGCCAAGGAGAAATGAACAATAGTATTGAAGAACAAAAGCTTCTACAGACTATCCTATATAATAAAAGACTAATATGCAAATAGACTGAACGGCAGTACAACCGAACAACTGAACCGGTTGCTATGACGTGCTCTGACCACCAGGGGGCAGGCGCAGAACATGGTGGTGGAGAGGTGAGCAGAGGTGCCAGAACATGGTGGGACACCAGTCAATGTCATTGGGTGAGCCTTTGGTGGTTATTGAAAAATCTTTGCTCCCACACACCATGGTCCCACCCAGCACTTGCACCCGCTGCCAGCGCTAGAGCTGCTGCTTGCACCCACCCACTGCCGGAGCTAGGTGCTGGCCCTGATCGTTCAGCACCATCAGCAGGTGTGAGTGGCAGCTGCCGGCCCCAATCACCCCTCAGGGCTTCTCCATCTCCCCACCCCCCGCCCCTGCTCCAGAGGAGATATAAGGGTCAGCAGCCGCCTCTTGCACCTGCTGTGAGAAATGGCCCTGTCGCACCCACAGCCAGCACTGGAGCCGCCGCTTTTACCCACTGCTGGTGCCTGGTACCGGTCCTAATCGCTTGGCACCATCAGTGGGTGTGAGCAGCAGCTACCAGCCTTGATCGCTTGAGGGCTTTTCCACCTCCCCCTGCTCTTGAGGGGGTGATTGGGGCAATCGGGGCAGCAGCTGCCGCTTGCACCCACTGATGGTGCCGGCCCCACTCACATCCACTGCTGGCGCCAGCCCCAATTGCTCCCTGCCTTCAGCGGGTGCAAGTAGGGCTGGCGCCATCAGTGCCTGGGAGTGGCGGCAGCAAGAGCGGAGCTGCAGAGGGAGGGACTAGGCAGGGGTGCAGAGGAGAGCCGAAACCCATCCCTGTGCCCACCACAGCCTCACAGCCCACAGTTCCTTTCAAGGTGCACAAATTCGTGCACTGGGCCCCTAGTAATTCAATAAAAAGTAACAGAGGCCTGGTAAATAATTTAACCATCTGAGCATACATCTGGAAAAAAGTAATATTTCCCTTAAAATGGCCATTTCCCACTCAATTAGATTTTTGAAAAGGGTTGAAAAGTAATTTACAAGACAATACAAATAGCAAAATGCATTAATCTGAAGAGCATTATTTGCAAAATGCTTCATATTTTTCTCCCTAACTGCTGACACATATTGCTGACTCATGAGGTATCATACTATTTACACAAGCAACACTCCCAATTCAAATAAAGCGAGCAATCCCAGAAATCAACCCATAAATAAGGGTGGAATAAATCACTTCCACTGAGGTTTGCAAACACTTCTCTTGGAAACATAAGACCTGGTACACAGGGGTGCTTATTAAATATTTGTAGAATGATCATGGTCTTGTCATATCAAATTTTCTGACAGGGAAAATAATTGTGTACATGCTTGTTTAGCAAACACTAAGTAAGTGAACACTTGTACTTTTCCAGTTAACACAGTAATAACTAAAGAATAAAATACTTAGAAAAAACATATGATCATTTTCTTCCTCCAAAAAGAGACTATTTCTATAGTTCACACAGAAGTGAAAAACTAGGGAAACTTAACTATTGAACATTTCAAGAAGAAAGTACTTTAGGTCATAAACATATTTATCACTTTACTTTTTTGAATTTGGCAAGTGTGCAGCATTAAATTAGTCTTAGAGTCAGAATTACTATCCTCATTTACTCTGACTCACTAAAGAAAAATATAATTCTATCAAGTTAATGTAGGCAATAGTAATATCAAATAGTATATACTCTTTTTAAAATTATAAAGGTAATGATAAATGACAATAATCACAGTATTATGATTTAGACTAGAGAGTGATTCCAGTGGGTTGAAAAAGTGCTTAAAAGCGTTATCATTTAATCCTTTTAATCATCCATAAAGCAGGTAAAGCATTATCTTCATTTTATGGCTAACCAACCCGGGCTAAAGGTTAAGTTTAAGGGGGGCGTGGGGGAGAAAGGTTGTACCTTATGTGTTATTTTATAAGCATATGAGAAGTCCTTAAGCCCCCCTAGAGAATCCCATGGTCATTGTGTAACTGTGTAGTAAAGTATTATTTTTTAAAAACAAAACAAAACACAGCTTTATTGAGATATTAGAGGCCCCATGCATGAAATTCGTGCAAGAGTAGGCCTTCCTTCCCCTGGCTGCCTGCACCAGTTTCCCTCTGGCACCTGGGACCTGGGCTTCCCACCAGCCACCAGCAAGCACCTGGGACCCAGGCTCCCCTTAGGCCCTGGCTTCATCCAGAAGGATGTCTGGAATGACATCTGGTCTAATTAGCATGTTACCCTTTTATTATTATAGATAATTCATGTATCATACAATTCACCCACTTAAAATGAGTAATTCAATTTTGGGGGGTATATTCAGAGTTAGCCAACCACCACCACAATCAGTTTTAGAATATTTTCTTCATCTCCAAAAGAAACCCTGTATTCAGCAGCAGCAGTTACTGCCTATTTCCTCCCAACACTTGCTCCCCAGCCCCAGCAACCACTAATCTACTTACTATGCTTATGGTTCTGAACATTTCCTCTAAATGTAACCATAGCCCTGGCCAGTGTGGTTCATTTGGTTAGAGCATCATCCGTGCACTGTAAGGTTTTGGGTTTGATTCCTGATCGGGGCACACACCAGGGCTGTGGGTTCGATCATTGGTGGGGCATGTGTAGGGTTGGGGGAAAAGTAAGAGGAATCTCCACACCTTCATGTTTATATGTCATATTTTCTGGGCACAGATCGCTTTACTTCCTGGTTAACAAATTATCGCTCATTCAGTGTATCTCAGGTTTTAGCTATGGTTACATTGTGTTATTTTGAATCAAGTTAAATGAATATCTTTATATGAACATATCATTCTAGCCATTAAACGAATGTAACTTTAATAACCAAGAAAAGAATAAAAAGCTCCCTCTCTGGTAAGGAGTTGCCGACTTCAATATGAAACACTTGCAGCCAAAGAGTGAGAAGTGAAACGCTAACTCTCTAAAAGAAACCAGCTTAGCTTCCAAACAAGCCAACGTTCCCAACCGGATTTGCTCATTCTCTTTGTGGTGTCCAATGGACATCTGCCTTATCTCAAGTGAAAAAACGTCAAGTCTGAATTCTCCAAGTAATTATACACAAATGGTCTTAAAATTCAACATAAAAAACTTCTCTGTATTTCTCAGGCTTCCTTTCATTCTGCGTGAGAAGTTTTTCATATTTTTAAGTGTACCTATATAAATATATAAGAATTAAAGAATAAAAACTGAAAAAAAAGAATAAAAATCTTCCCTCTGTATATTTTTCTCTAATTTCTTCAGTTCTAGAATGAGAACTAGGTCTAATGTCCTGTTCCTTCCTGGCAAGGACCATTCTCTTTTTCAAACATTTTCTAAAGATTCTTCACAAACTTTCAATTCCACAGCTAGGGTAACCAAGCCAATCAACATAGACACACAGAATTTAAGAATTGCAAGGGACCCTAGAGATGGAGCCCAGTTTCCTCATTCTACAGAAGGTGTGTGTGTATGAGAGACATTGGTTGCTTGTAATTAAACAGCTGCATACTGCATATTGGTCAAAACTACCAAAAATCAACACGCAGTAATTGTCTCAGCTATATCTAGGTCACAAGTAGTTAATAATGTGAACTGATATTTGTTTAAGTATAAATGCTATAATAAAAACCTTGCTCATTGTCTACTATGTAAGTCTGCTGTGGTAAAATTCAAATAATGCTTTGGGCTAATTTAGAATTAAGCGTAAGCTTCTTAAATAACAGGAAGTCATTAACTCTTAACTATTACCTCTCCAATTGAGTAATCAAAATATATCATTTATAGTTAGATATATTATGATTTTTCCATTTTGCTTAGAAGAAGATAAGATTTTCTTTAGCAAACTGGCTTAAATGAATTAAAACTAACTTTCAGTCCTGGCATCTGGGAAAGGTTCAATTATAGTCGAGATGAGCAATGACTTGCTGCTTGCCCACTCACTATTTAATATAGATCAGCGGTTTTCAAACTTTTTCATCTCATGACATACATAAACTAATTACTAAAATTCTGCGGCACACCAAAAAATATACTTTTTGTCAGACTAACAAAAAAATGTATAATTTTGACTGACTTACAAAAATAATAATAGTAATTACCTGAGAGATTTCAGAGAGAGGAAGGGCAGGGGAAAGAAAGATAAAAACGTCAATGAAGAGAGAGAATCAGTGATCAGCTGTCTCCCGCACACCCCTGACTGGGTGAGGATCGAACTGGCAACTCGGGCATGTGCCCTGACCAGGAATCGAACCCTCACCTCCTGATTCATATGTTGACGCTCAACCACTGAGCAACACCAGCTGAGCTTACCTACCTTTTTTGCTCCAAAGTGACTTTTTAAAAAAGCAGGTGCCTGTACTTGTATGTAAGGATTTCTGGTACCAAGAATTAACCAATCAAACGCAACATTATTATGCAATGTGACCAGTAAGATAGAACTTTATTATATAATCTATATATTCTGGGTTCAAGACAGGGCACTCACACTGGATGGCTATTGTGTTGGCTGTTGTCATTTTTTTATTAGACAATTTAAGGGAAAAGAGGTCAGGTATTGCATGTTTTAAAAATTCTTGCAGCACACTGGATGAAAATCGCAGATGTAGATAAATGACTTCCCTAATGTCTCAATGGTAATCCAGTAATACTTCATATTCTGGCCAGCCTTCATGGATGGGTATAATGTAACACTGCATTGTTTTATTACCATATAATTAGCAATTTCTAGATGGCATTGACTCTTCTTGCTTAATGAGTCTTAAATGTACATTATGTAGCACAATCCTTAACTGTAGGTGCTCTTCACATACTTCTCAGGATGGTGACTCTATAGTTGTAATTATGAGGTAATCAACCAAGTAAAGATCGCCCAAATGAAGTACGATGTGCTCTGAGCTTGTTGAACTTGTATTTACCCTTTCATTTCTGTCATCAATATGAATAATGGACTTTGGTCCACAATTAGTAAAAAATAAATAATGGTTTTATCCTTTATCCTTTGAGATTTAGAGTTCTCTGTCATGCTACCTCGTTCCAAAACATTCCTGAGTTTTTTTTCTATTCTTACCAGAGTAGCTACTCAATATTTCTATTCATTGTCCAATCCAATAACTCTCTCAAAGAGTGTGTACACATTCAAATGCCTTTTATTTTCAACTTCTGGGGGTGGACTGAAACCAGTACTCTTTAACATTCACATCAAGATCTCTGCCAGCATACTTGCACGCCTTCAAGAGTCAAACAAGTTTGAGAATGGCGACACATTCATATGGGTAGCATTTCAACAGAGGATAATTGCTCATGAGCACGTTCAGGAGATGGTTTTCGCGCCTTTATGTCCAGGTCACCTTGCTTTGTGGCTACCTCGCTTTGTGTGTAAGGTGCAACGACTTGTGAAAGTGAAAAGGAAGCTTTGAGGGAGAAAAGAAAAGGAAAGGAGCCCCAAAAGCACCCCTGCTTTGGCTGATATCCCTTAGCATATAGAGAGTTTTCGTGTTCTAAGCTGAAGAGTCTGACGTTGAGAAAAACTGCTAATTGGTGAGGCCGCATCTCCTTCAAGATTTCTCCTTTAGTTCAATTGCTGATTCCAGTCAGGACACAATTCAAGGTTCTAAAAGTAACTTTAAGGCCACAAATAAGTTGGAGACTGAAGAAAATAACACACTGCTTTTTACCCAAAAGACATTCAGTGGAGGTTTATAGTGGTTACAATTTCTTAAGAATAGAAAGGGGGATTTCTTAAAAGTTGGAGGTCTAGCCAGGGCTGGATTCTGTCACATTCTTGAGATTTCAAGACCCCCTGAGAACTTCAAAGGCATTTTTCTATTTTAAAAAGAATGGGAATTTTCCAGCAGTTTTATTCACAAGTAAATTATAACTGAAAATTAACTCTGTGCCCCATAGTCTGACAAAGAATAATTTTGTGAATAATAATGAAAGTGTCTATAATTAATACAAATGAATGACGACTTTATAATTGCAAGACAAAGCCGTGACTAAAGCAAAGGGTGTTATTCTAATTTATGTTTGACCCAGAAAACAAAATAACGTGTGATTTATGAGCTTCTCTGAGTTGCGATTACCTCTTTTCATCCTGCCTTCCCCTCAAATGCTAATTTAAAGATCACAGGTTCTTCTCATTAAAAAAAAAAGGGGGGCGAGAAAACCATTCTTTTGCAATTCAGCTTTTCTATTGTTGACATAGGCCCTGATCGAAGCAGAGTTACATTTGGTACAATGGACTCGGTAGCGTGGTTCCATACGTACCCATTTCCCTGAGAGAGCACTTCTCTTAGAGCAGATCTGTTAGAGAAAGTTGCTTGTACTTATCTATCAACATATAATTTTCTCCCTTCTCATCTTTTTAACATTTTTGATACATTCTGTTTTCTTGTTGCCTTTCTTTTTATAACTGAACATGGGATCTTTGGGGAGAAAATAGTTTTAAAATGTTAAACACATACAGCCCCATAACAAATGCCATCTGTCTAAGAAACTGGCAAGATACTACCATTGTTTCCATAGATATTTTCAGTTGCTGATGAAACACGCTGACATCCATCCATCCATTCAAAATTTAATGAACTTCATTGTTTTCATCTACAGTGTGGTTTGTATGACATTGAATGAAAAAATAAAAATAAGCCAATCCCTATGTAAAAGTAGAGTCTACCTCAGATAATCTAGTTAGACAGGGAAAAAAATGTGTGTTATAATTAATCACGTTTGATAAAAATTCTGAGGAAGGTTAGTGTTGTCATGAGCAAATGCCCTGTGGGAAGAGGGCTTTGAGGAGGACTCTTAAGGCTTTGGCTGAAAGGCCAGAGGCGAGTGGCATTTGGGACAGAAGGGGCAGCAGCACAGGCGTGAGCTAAGTTGAAACTGTATCAGACTGGACACTGCTCTGGGCTGGGGATGGCACAGGTCAGTGTGGACACGCAGGTTAAAGCCAGACTGCGTGGCGCTCTGAAAGCTGCGCAGCACTCAGGACGGTGACTTCACCTCCCGTTTGTAGTTACCTGTGAGGGTGTGCCCACCAATACATTACCACTAACCACGACAGTACTCAATTCATGGCTTGCTTTTCTTTTCTTTCCTTCCTTTTTTATTTATTAAATATATTGGGGCCTGGCTGGTATGGCTCAGTGGTTGAGTGTCAACCTATGAATGAGGAAGTCATGGTTCGATTCCCGCTCAAGGCACATGCCTGAGTTTTGGGCTTGATCCCCAATGTGGGGTGTGCAGTAGGCAGCTGATCAAAGATTCTCTCTCATCATTGATGTTTCTACTCTCCCTCTCCCTTCCTCTCTATGAAATATATATATTTTATAAGTTTATTGGGGTGACATTGGCCAATATGAACATACAGGTTTTAGGTTATAAGATCTATATATTGCACCATGTGCCCACCACTCAGTCAAATCTTCTCTTGTCACCATATATTGGGACCCCTTTTCCCCTCCTCCCCTTCCCTCTGGCATAGACATGTGTATACCATTACATGCCTTGGGTGAGAGAAGAAGGGGAAAGCTGATATATCCTGAATGAAGTGTCCTGACTTCTCACATAGCATCAATGTCCATATTTTCCTAATGGTAGTGCATCTCAGAGAGATGCTAGAATATTTTTCCTTTGTTTTGGAAGACGTGGTTTCATAAAACTCATCAAGCAGAATCAATTTCAAGCTAAAATCAAAGATTTTAGAGGATGCTCAATCAAAGAAAGAATTCAGTTCTAGTCTTTCTTTGATGAAGGTGACAATTTCTTTATCTCCTTAGAAATAGTAAAGGTTACAGCCACCTGCAAATAAACACTTATCCAAAAGTGTATCAGTGGTTTTATTAGACAAATCTCCTCCCATCTCAAAGCAATCTAAAAATGGGGTCTGCATTGACAAAATAATTTATAGTTTGCTTTGTTTGCACATTGCTCTCAATATACTCATCCCAATTCTCTGTACTGAATGTCACTTCAAATTAGAATTTCCAAGTAACTGTCTTATATAATACTAGAGGCCCGATGCATGAAATTCATGCAAGAGTAGGCCTTCCTTCCCCCGGCTGCTGGCACCGGCTCCCCTCTAGCACTGGGAACCTGGGCTTCCCTCTGGCTGCTGGCACACACCCAGGCTTCCCTCGCAGCTCCAGCTTCATCCAGAAGGACATCCGGTCTAATTAGCATATTATGCTTTTATTATTATAGATATACCGATACTAGTTATGATAAAACATTAAAGTCTAGTGGCCATTTATAAGACAGTAAGTTCTCAATCTGAGAGGCAGCATGCAGAATACAATCCAGAAAGTGGTTTCATCAGCAATTTCATTGAGCTAATTCCCTTAAAAACATGCTCTTTGTTTAAAGAAATAGAAAACTTTCATCTGAATTTCCAATAAAGAAATGCTTTCCTGTTAAGATTATTTTAAAACAGGATAATACTAATACAGAAGAATGCTGTAATTCTGAAATGGCTCCTATTAAGTAAGAGCAGGTGAGTGACTCCCGTCATCAGGTTAAACTTGACCCCTTACAGTCTTAAAATCTATTATATCATGTAAATGAGGTATTAGTGACTTTTTTCCCTAAATATGAAATTTTCTTGGACCAGAAGTTGTACAACATATAATTCTGGGCTGGTGTCAAGGTTGCAAAACTTAAACAAAACAAAACAGAAAACTTGTCATTCACGCTAATGGCCTGCTCACCATAGAAATCCTATATAATAAAAGGCTAAAATGCAAATTGTCCCCTAGACTTGAAGTTCCACTGGGAGTTCGACCAGGGGCAGGGCTGGCCTGCCCAC
Source organism: Myotis davidii (assembly GCF_000327345.1). Classification (NCBI taxonomy): domain Eukaryota; kingdom Metazoa; phylum Chordata; class Mammalia; order Chiroptera; family Vespertilionidae; genus Myotis; species Myotis davidii. Next base: position 290,276 of record NW_006284945.1, read on the forward strand.
AACCCAGGGTCCCTCCCACCAGCTGCCCCAGCCCTGTTTGGCCCTGATCAGGGCGGGCCAGCCAGACCCCATCTGTGCACGAATTCGTGCACTGGGCCTCTAGTATAAAATAAAACGTTTAATAAAATATGAAAATTAGAGTCAAGTAAAACAATGTTGCCTGCTTTTCTTCACCCTGAAGAAGCCCTGAGTGTTCTATAGATAACAACTTTACCCGAGAGTT
>NW_006284945.1:290835-302805 GCF_000327345.1 Myotis davidii
AAACAGAAAACATAGCCCAAAGGCAATTTCCAGATTAGGAAGACAACAGCTCAGCAATGATGAAGATTACTTCCTGGTGTAGGTTCCAGATAATATTTTGTCTTCATAATCAAATTTACACGAGAAATTAAGACTACATAAAAATTAGCAATGATAAGATTAAATATTAGTAAGATCAGAAAAAATGACGCTTTTTTTCACCCATCCGATATCACCCAATATCCAAGGAAGGATTATCAGTTTCATTTTGCTTTTGAAAATAATAATGTGGCAAGATTTTGATTAGGGTATTCACATGGCTCCTTCAAAATCTGGATGCTCATTTAGTGACATAAGAAGATAAGGCCATAGAAACCAGTGTTGAGAACGCTGGTAATAAACTTGGATTGTATTACATTCCTATTGCAGCTGTAACAAATCCCCACAAACTCAGTGGCTTAAAACAACACAAATTTATTAGCTTATAGTTTTGTAGATCAGAATTCTAAAATGAGCTTTATGGGGCTAAAATTAGAGTCTTCTCAGGACTGCATTGCTCCTGGGGGTTTTCCAGCAGGTAGAGGCCGCCTGCATTCCCTGGCTCATGGCCTCTTTCTCCATCTTCCACTACCTGTTTCCATGACCCTATCGCCTTCTCTAACTTTGTGTCATCACATCAGCTTCTCTGACTCTGACCTATGTGTTGACATTGGGCCCAAGGGATAACTTAGTATCACAATCTGGTAAGGTTCTCCAGACTTAGGCTCATGTGATGACATTGGGCCTAGATTACTCCAGAGGAAGCTCCTCAGATCAAATGCTTTAACCGAATCACATGTGTAAACCTCTTTTTCCATGTAAGGTGACAGTCACAAATTCCAGCGATTCAGACACAGGCATCTTTGTGGGGATGCTATTCATCTTACTGCCTGGATTAACCTGCGTAACAGTAAGGTTTAGACCATTTTCTACTGCCACACACAGAGGAATGCCCTACAGACGGCAGATGGCAAACCTTGCACTTCTATTTTGTTAGATCCAAAGCCAGCCTCTTCCCTTCAACTCAAGAAAGCGTTTGAGAATGAATGCAAGTGGCTGAGTCACACTGTTATGAATAGTCCCGAAGACACTCATAAATATTTAAACTCACAAATATCAGTACTCAAGCTCTTATTGGTAACACATAACTTACCATATATCTCCTTATCATATACCATATATTATATGGTAAGGTATTTATTATATACATTGGACTAGGCATCAAGGCTTACAATTTCTAAGAAAATATAGTGGTTTTTTTAGAAATTATTAATATGTATAAAATTTTTTCTAAAATATATTCTTATTGACTTCAAAGAGGAAAGGAGAGGGAGAGAGATAGAAACATCAATGAGAGAGAATCATTGATCAGCTGCCTCCTGAACACCCCCCTGGGGATCGAGCCTGCAACCTGGGCATGTGCCCTGACTGAGAATCAAACTCTGACCTCCTGGCTCATAGGTCGACACTTAACCACTGAGCCATGCCAGCTGGGCAGTACATACACAGTTTATCCTGATTGTTTACAAACTAAATTGCCACCTAGTACTCTTTTATAACAATAAAGATTATTTGCCTTGTGACCATCTTCTGAATTTTAATCTTCAAATTTTAATTGTAAAATATATGTTACAAGCTACATCAAGTACATGTTCCTATTTGCAACAATCCAGTGGTTTTTACACTTCATCATTCGTATTGTTGAATCCCTAAATGGTCTAACCAGCAGCGGCATTTGACACAGATGGTGGCTCCCTCTTTTCTAGAGCACTGTCTTCATTTGGTTTCTGGGACGCTGTTTTCTCTTACTTCTCCAACTTCACCACCTGTCCTTTTCTATTCTTTGCTGGTTCCCTCGCCACCTCCCCGGTCTTTAACTTCAGAAAGTTCCCTGGGCTCAGTCTATGGACCACTTCTCTTTTCATCTGCACCAGGGGTTCTCTTTGGGGGCGATGATTTTGCCCGCAGAGGCTGCTTGGCAATGTGCGGAGGAATTTTGGTTTTCACAACCAGAGAGAGGTTGGCTGCTTGCATCTAGTGTGTAGAGGACCTGGATGGTGCCCAGGACAGTTCTCCACAATTACCTGGCCCCAATGTCAATGGTGCCAAGATTGAGACACTGTGGCCAAGAGAAGTAAAAGAGAGAGATTAGGAAGAGAGAAATTGCAAAACTAAAGAGAGTGGAGGTTGAAATGTGATACAGCCTCAAAAACATGCTCACTGTTTGCGATGACATCACCGGCGCTTCAGATACATTCAGGCTGAATTGCCTCGAACAGATTCTAAGCACAGAGCTGAACAGAGTAAGGTTCTCATTTCAGATCAGTTCAATTTAACTTGTAAAGCAGACAAAACCACCAATTTGGATCAATTTTTCCCTTCACGGTTCCAGCATTAAGACTACTTCTGCCTGCATCAAAAACCACAGCCTTGCTGCCCCACGAAGTGCGGAGTGATCGCTTCTCACAAATGGATCGCAATGCGTCCTTGCCGTGAATGCCATCCCAAACCGCAATTTACAATCTCTGTCCACGCAGGAGAAATACATCACCTGAAATGAAGAATAATCGCTGCCGCCCTAACGGGTTTGGCTCAGTGGATAGAGCATCGGCCTGCGGACTCAAGGGTCAAGGGCATGTACCTTGGTTGTGGGTACATTCCCAGTAGGGGGCATGTAGGAGGCAGCTGATCGATGTTTCTCTCTCATCAATGTTTCTAACTCTCTATTCCTCTCCCTTCCTCTCTGTAAAAAAAATCAATAAAATAGATTTTTAAAAAAATAATAATCGCTGCCAAGACAATCCCTCACTCCCCCATACAGGTGTTCAAATTCTTTTTGAAGTAGAATTCCAGTTATTTCCAGTCATCCCTCTACTAACCAATCCTAGAGTATATGATAATCCCATGAAAACCAATCCTAACTTAGCCCTGGATGGGACCATGTTGTAAAAATACATTAGACGATCAGAATTTACGACTCGGATTGGCCTTGTACTTACCCCATCTCTTCTAAATTATTAGAGCATGACAACTGGATAGCAAGGAAGGTTTCTATGACACAAATTTTAAAATTAAAAGTAGGGATGCCTCTATTTTGTAAGTCTCAGGATTTTGTAAAGCAATGACTGCTATCATATGATAAAGTATGCCAATTGTAATGAACAAAATCAAGTGTTCTGTTTTCTAAATCTCAGAACAAATTATTTACTTTTTTAATGAGCTATTCTCAGGCCTTTGCTGCTCCCACACTTTGCCACATTGGGAGACACTGATTCTCCTGAGATGACTATATACAAGACTGAATGAGCCAGCCAGGAAGCCACTCTCCAGCATGTACCCACCATCGGGTTCTACAGAGGAAACAGGATGAAGCCTGCCAGGTGGGAGACTTTATATTTATTTATGTCATTTTTCCAGAGAGACTTTCACTTGCATGTCAGGTGCAACCTGGGCCATGACTAAGGTAGCTTGGGATTGATCAAGCAGGGGTTCTGAGAAAAGACAGCACTACCCATCGCAACCTTTTCTTCTACCAGTTTCCACAGGAAGTAAAAATGCTTAAGGAGAGACAAGCATGTATGTGACTCATGGTTTCTTTGAAACGGAAGAGTGATTTGTCTTCCCATGTTCCCAAGAGCATGCCCCTTGGGAAGGTGCGTTAAGAGGGAGTGCGTCCTTCAGATTACTCAGGGGGGCATTCGTATGCTCTGTCAATAGCTCGCAATCTCTATATATAGCAAACCCGAGCCTCTGCACTTACCATTCTTTTTCTATTTCTCTTATTTGTCAGCAGCAACTTACTAAGCAACAAGACTTAAGAATAAGAATATTCTTTACTTGGCTGTGCTTACATGGAAAGTTTCCCACCTAAAAAAAAGTACAAAAATAAAGAATTTGAGCCTTAGCTGATTTGGCTCAGTGGATAGAGTGTCAGCCTGCGTGCTGAAAGGTCCTGGATTCGATTCTAGTCAAGGGCACATGCCTGGGTTGTGGGCTTGATCCCCAGTAGGGGGCGTGCAGGAGGCAGCCAATCAATGATTCTCTCTCATCATTGATGTTTCTACCTCTCTCTCTCTGTCCCTTCCTCTTTAAAAATCAATAAAAATATGGTGTATGTGTTTTTAAAAAAAGAATTTCATGCATGTTTATTCAAGATGCATCCTCCAGGAAAGCATTTTGAACCAATTTGAGAAATTCCAGAGGCCTAAGGTAGGTCAAAAATGGTGGAAAAGGTAAACTTGCTTCTTCCCACAACCACATCAAAATTACAAGTAAACTGCAGCTTTAACCATCACTGAGAATTGCCTGAAATCTAACTAAACAGAAGTCCTATAAGTAAGGATGTACCGAAGCCATGTGGAGACTGGTAGGAAAGGCAGAGAGACACAGAAAAGGTTGGTCTCCCTCCCCTCCCCCCAAAAGAAGAAATCAGGAGGGATATCTCAGCTGTGGGGGTGCCCCCCTGAGGAGTGAGGAGTCCCATCCCCACACCAGGCTCCCCAGCCAAAGGTTCCGGTGTTGGGTAGAGAACTCCAGGGAACTTTTGGCTGTGAAAAACAGCAGAGATTGTAGCTCAGTGAGATGGAGAGCTGTTGCAGAGCCAGGAGTTTCTCTTAAAGGACCCACACAGGGACTTACTTAGACTCACTCCCTCTGAACTCCAGCACTGGGGCAGTAGCTCAAAAGGCACCTGAGACATAAGGAGAGGACTGAATTGTTTGGCTTCAGGGCAAAGGCTGGAGGGACAGCTTTCTCCCAGACAGAAGTGCTGGCATAAGCCCTTGTTCCTTTGCTGAGCCCTCCCCCAGCAGGCACAGGCAGGTGCCATATCTGAGTCTCTATCGACCTGGCTCATATTGTATCCCTGGTCCTGGTGATTCCCTGAGACCTTGCCCCACCCAACTTGCAGCACCCCCACACCACTTCCAGTACTTTTTCATATAAATAGCCTGTCTTAGCTCATGCTATGGACTTTCCTAAAATCTCTCAAAGGTTCATAAACCCCAAATATTCAGCATCTGGCCTTGGCATGCCCCATAACTCTTGCTAAGCATCCCCAAGCCTGACACTAACGGCAGCAGGTCTCAGTTCACAACTTGGTCTCTCCGAAGCACCTCCAAGCCCAGAACAAATGTCAACCATCTGCAGATCACTTTATACCTCACATAGAGTGGCCCAAGGCAGGGTGCAGGCACTAGGTGACCTTGGCTTCCACTGCCCAAGAGGTCCTAGAACCAACATCTCCAGTGGTGAGCTTCATGCCACACCAGAGCACCACCCAACCACCTCAACAAATGACACACCCAAAGGGCAGACTTGGCAGTCACGAGAGCCTCTAAAGCTAATTCCACTCTGTAGGGTCAGCCCCAGTGCAACAGCTCCTCCACTGTAGTCTCAGCCATTCCTCGCAACCAGTCAGCCTGAGGGTCAATCACACGCAGTGATGTACTAACAGGAATCAAGGCTCAGCTACAACAGGAAGACACACACAACTCATACAAGGAGCACCTGGTTCAGGTAACTAGGGAGACTGCACCACTGGGCCCTACAGGACAGCTACTACATAAGGCCATTCTACCAAGACTGGGAGATGTAGCAGCTCTACCTAATACATAGAAACAACCACAGAGAAGCAAACACAATGGAGATGCAAAGAAACATGTCCCAAATGAGAGAACAGAACTAGACTCCAGGAAAAGAACTAAACAAAATGGATGCAGATGCATTTTGGACTCTACCAGATGCAGAGTCCAAAACATCGCTTATAAGAATGCTTACTGATCTCAGTGAGAACTTCAAGAGACAGGAAACATAAAAAGGGAGATAGGTACCTATATGCTATAACATTTAAGTGTTAACTGAGCCTCCATAGGTTGCAGCTGTCTACATAAATGTCTATAACAGAAACTTACTGCTCCACAAAAGACACCAGATTGAAGGCTGGTTTGGGATGCACAACTGTTTCTGAATTTGATCAAAGTAATGACAAGTTACTATGTTCCAGCTACTATTCTCAGTGTTCCCAGCACTTGAGATATATCAGGTCTCATTTATAGTTCAAAGAAACCATCATCCCCATTTTGAGCATGCAGAAACTAAGGAACAAGGTTAAGTAACTTGTACAAGAACCCACTGATGTAAGTGACAATGCTGGAATTAAATCCCCAGCTGCCAAGTGTCAGAACCTGTGGACCTAACCACTACCTTGTATTTTTATTGATTTCAGAGAGGAAGGGAGAGAGGAAAGAGAGATAGAAACATCAATGATGAGAGAGAATCATTGATTGGCTGCCTCCTGCACAACCCCCATTGGAGGCCAAACCCACAACCTGGGCATGTGCCCTTGACTGGAATCGAACCCAGGACTCTTCAGTCTGCAGGCCAACGCTCTATCCACTGAGCCAAACCAGCTAGGGTATACCTTGTATTCTTACTGAAGATGTTATGCTACTTCTCAGCTGGTCGTTTCAGCAACAGTGGTTCTTGAATCATCACTTTTACTAGTTACCTCTCTCACCCCACCACTCTCTGATATTCAGAAACGTAAATAATCTGTTACACTTGAGATCTACTTTTTCTTCAAGAAAGTGTCCCTTTCTTTATGTCATATTCATAAGGCTATTAATTTTTAATAGGGAGAAATAAGTTGAAGCAAGTCTGCAGAGAATACTTCCCCCAAAGTCACTGCATACTGGAAGCTGAAAAGTCACTGTATACTGTCAGCCCACTTTTTGTAGCTGACAGCCATATTCCCTGGATCACTTAATGGGAAGACATACTGGAAGATCTTTGGCATATTACACAATTTTCTACCTTTATGTCTGCCCACTTAGAATGAACTATTCTATAGTTCTAGCCATCCAAAAGGACAGTCAATGTTCCAGTGCTTTCAGATCCAAAATTCTAGCATTGAGAAATTCTTGAGGACATGTGTACCAGACTATACATAAGGAAATATAATCAGACCAAGTACTTTATATTTTCCCTCTATCTTGTTTATTGAAACAGGAGTGCCTTTAATATCATAGGTAGGTTATAAGTTTTATAGGAATTTGGACAGATTTAACATTGTCTCTCAGACTGTGTCCAAATGCTTTTATATAGTTCAAATGATTTTACCTATGTCTACTCTGGAATCATGTCTTATAACTTCCCCTATGCTACCACCATACTGTGATTTTCAAGATATCACACTCTTTTGTCTCACCTTGCCTTTAACACATGCCATTCTCATTACCTTGAATGCCCTTCCCACCTGTTGATCTGTGAAGATACTCCCTGACTGCTCTCTAGGTCAAGTTTATTACCTTGTCCTTCTATATATCCTTTACATACTTATTATAGCACTTATCTCTTTATATTTTGCATACATGTTTACAGGTCTGTGATCCTGGAGGGTAGGAACTGTGTCTTACTCAACTTTGTATGCCCAAGGTTTCATACCAAATGCCTACCTTAGAGTAGGCTTCTGATATATGAATGGATGAATGATATATTGGATATTTCAAAAATCTTGTGTTTTGGAAGTACTTTAAGAGAAAAGAAAAATATATTACTGGGAGACTACTAAAGATAACCAATGCTTAAGTCATCTATGAATCTATGCTTCAAACCTACTTGACTCTAAGTCTAAACAGCAAGAATTGTTTTCCAATAATTCCCCATTCCCCACCCCCTGGCCAGAAGCTGAAAGAATCTTATAAATTAATCTGAATTCAATTTTATTGCCTTTTAAAAAACTTCTTTTTGGAAATAGGATTATATTCCTACTGAGGCATGCTGTTCCTGAAATAGCATACTATGTCAAGTAATGCTTAGAAATGTTGGGGAAGCACCATCCAGTTTCTTTAGTTCTTGCTGGCCAGAGACCAATGTACTGCTGTCTCAATGTAGCTGTTTGCATGAAGTACGCAAAAGAGAAAATAGACAGGTATAAGTACGATTGGCACTATGACAGCATCAGTTTCCACCTGATGGATGTACCCTCATCTACATCAATGGACTCTCTCTGCTTCACTGATGCATTTCCCGACAGATTCTGTGAAAGGCCCAGCTTAATCTGAAATTAAAATGATACCAACAATAACATACTAATATTGTGATGATAAATAAGCCATTTATTTTTATCAGGATTAGTATACTATAACCAAAGAACGCTCTCAGATACTACTTGATGTTTATCACTAGGCAAAAAGAAAACTGATAGTGCCCTGACCGGTTTGGCTCAGTGGATAGAGCGTCGGCCTGTGGACTCAAGGGTCCCAGGTTCAATTCTGGTCAAGGGCATGTACCTTGGTTGTGGGCACATCCCCAGTAGGGGGCATGCAGGAGGCAGCTGATCAATGTTTCTTTCTCATCGATGTTTCTAACTCTCTATCCCTCTCCCTTCCTCTCTGTAAAAAATCAATAAAATCTATTTTTTTTTAAAAAAAGAAAAGAAAACTGATAGTACCTGACTCAGGTGAGAATACAATGACTCATATGTGTTGCTGGTGGAAGGGTAAAATGATATGTCTCTTGGAAAAATAATTTATCAAGAACCTTTTTAAAACATTCACACCTTTTAATCCTGCAATTCTACTTCATGGAGTCTGTCTAAAGCAAACAACCTTAAATATGATAAAGGCAAGATAATCACTGCAGTACAACAGTGAAAAAAGTAGACTAAATTTCTAAGACTCAGGGATATACTATGATAAATCCACTCAAAGACTATTATACAACCATTTGAGTTATGTAAAGTGTATGTGATATTAATAACTATGGGAGAAAAAAGCAGGATGTGGTTTAATTACAAACCAGAAGAAATACCTCCACCCCAAATTTACAGTAGTTATTCCTGGGCAACAAGATTTGCATGCTTTTTTAAAATATATTTTATTGATTTTCTACAGAGAGGAAGGGAGAAGGATAGAGAGTTCGAAACATCAATGAGAGAGAAACATCAATCAGCTGCCTCCTGCACACCCCCTTCTGGGGATATGCCCGCAACCAGAGTACATGCCCTTGACCAGAATCGAACCTGGGACCCTTGAGTCCCCAGGCTGACGCTCTATCCACTGAGCCAAACCGGTTAGGCTATGCATGCTTTTTCAAATTTACTTTTATGCAGTGAAATGTTTTTCTCCTAGTTTAATAATGAATAATGAAAAGTTCATAATAAAATTAAATTTTTAAAAAATATTTTTATTTTTAAAAGTATAAAATGCTAGCCAACACGTTGAGCATTTTGGTGACAGTTGCATGAATATTATATAAACCTAGAGGCCCAGTGCATGACATTCGTGCATGGGGGGGGGGGGAGATCCCCTCAGCCCAGCCTATGCCCTTTTGCAGTCCAGGAGCCCTTGGGGGATGTCCGACTAATGGCTTAGGCCCACTCCCTGGGCTAAGCCATAAGTTGAACATCCTTAGCACTGCCACCACCACCACTGCACTTGCCAGCCATCAGCTTGGCTTCTGGCTGAGCAGCACTCCGCCTGTGGGAGCACATTGACCACCGGGGAACAGCTCCTGCATTAAACATCTGCCCCCTGGAAGTCAGTGCACGTCATAGCGACTGGTCATTCTGCCATTTGGCCGATTTACATATTACCCTTTTATTATATAAGATTATAAAAATTTTATTCTGTATCCTTCTTCATATGTCTAATTGGAAGGAACTATAGTAGTCACTCACCATCATACTTACTGAAATCACAAAGACCTGAATTTCAATCATACCTGTCACATATTAACTCTGTGATCTTGAGTAAATTGCTTTATATTTTATCTTCCTCAGTCTCCTCAAAAAAAAAAAAAAAACACCAAAAAAACAAAAAACAAAACCGAGAAAATAACACCCACTACTCGGCTTATAGTAAATCATCAAAATACTGACCCTGGCAACATCTGACACATCCTAAGTACTTAATATATGGTACCTAATGCTTTTGCTTATTATCAGAAAAAATATACATCATATTATAAGAATGGAATCAAATGCAAAAATCGGCTAGTTGGGTCTTTATGACCAAAGGCATTTCAAGTCCTGTTTAGTCATTCTAACAGTATACATGCTACCCTGACACTTGTGAATTTGGTATTAGCTTTTTTTGTGAGTACTTTAAGAAGCAACAAACAAGCAAAATAGCAGGAGCTGACTATGTAAGTAATCAAGAGCTTTTATGCAAATCAGTACATTACATATCTCAGCTTGAATATGGAGAGAAATAACATTGTGAAAGAATGATCTGAACACTTTATTGTTATAAAAATTCCTACACAGGATAAAGGACGAGTTTCTTAGATGACATATGCAGGTCACTCTTGAACTGAGCTGAAAAGTACTGGTCTACCTAAAAGCAAGGAATAGTAACAAAAAAATACCTATAAATAAGCCTTCCAAATTAGGTATTTCTAAAAGAAAATGATAAGTCAGTTATGAATAGATACCGTTTTTATCTGACCTATTTATGGTGGGAGCAAAAACGGTCCCTTTTATAGTCATTTAATTACTAGGTAGCAGTAAAGGAATTCAATTTAACCATGTGACTGATTTATGCTGCAGTTAAACGGCCGACGGAATGTCATGACATTAATGTTGTAAAGTGCTCATTCTCTTAGTAACTTACAGCACTTTTACAATAAAAAATGGTTAATGCAGCAATTTTGAGCAGAGAGCAGGTTGGCCATTCAGCTATGTAAGTGGAAATAACAATACTGTATTATGAAGTCACTGTTCTGCCTTGGAGGTGAGGTGAAAAGCAAACCTGGCCATAAGATGAAGTCTGATCTAATCCGGATTTGTAAAACTGGCATCATTGCTTTGATGTCAGCAGACATTTAAAGGGCATCTGGAGGATAGGTATGGCATTATCTCATGACTCCAAAGCAACTACTGGCCAAGAATCTTCCCTCAATTCCACACACCTGCCATTGTGTGAACCTGACTGATTATGAGCAAATATTCACCAGCTATTTCACCTACAGTGCACCTGGTGACTTCAGGTCATTGGTTTTCAACTTCTAGTCATGCCTTGAGCCCATGACTTCCCGAGATCTTTACATGAAAAGACAACTTACAAAGAAATCTAATCACAAGTCAAAGGGGGCTGAAACTATGGGAGGGCTTGGAAGGTTCCTCTTCCTATTAATTCCTCATTTGGCTCCTATTGGCTGCTTGAGACAGAGAAGTGGGCAGCAAGAGCTAATCCCAGCTTTTCAGTTGCGCTAGGGTCCAATGGTCCCAGCAGCCAAAGCAAGCTCTGCATGGCAGTTCTGTTAGAAGTAGCTCCAATAGAGAAAGTTTTAATCTTGAGTGTCATGTGATGGCAACAATATAATCTCTAGTTTAGAGTTTAATCTTTCTCCCAGTTACAAACTCTTTGGCTAGGTCCATCGTGAGGTGTATCAGTCTAAAAAATTCTCATTAAAGATGCAGCATGGGTATGACTACGGGCAAAAGCAGCCTTGCTTAGCTGTACCTGGGTGTTGTGGTCAAGAACGCTTACCAATAGGTACTGGAAAAGCCTTAGAGTGGCTTTGAAATGGATGGGCAGGACCTGTGTCTATATTATTGGACCACACCAGCATTTAGTGCTCAGGTCACTAGCTGAAGATTACATGAGGCATACAGGAAAATGGCAACAATGCATTGATGGTCTATCAAATTGAGATTCACCCCCCCCTCCCCACCCATTTTGACAGTTTTTCAGTTTTGTGTCTTTCAACTTACTGTGAATTTGGGGCCAAATTTCTCATTTATACTTATGGAACACCTGCTTAGAAATGGATAGTGCTGTCCTAGCTGGCTTGGCTCAGTGGATAGAGCACTGGCCTGTGGACTGAAGGGTGCAGGTTTGATTCTGGTCAAGGGCATATGCTTGGGTTGCAGGCTCGATCCCCAATAGGGGGCATACAGGAGGCAGCCAATCAATGATTCTCTCTCATCATTGATGTTTCTATCTCTCT
>NW_006284945.1:302898-304857 GCF_000327345.1 Myotis davidii
TAAAAAAATATATACTGCTAGTGGACATAGTCATTTGCTTGAATACCTGACTTATGTTGTCCCTTGAATTATAATTGTACAAAGAAAAAGTGTAGGTTTCCTCTTCCTACTGCTCTACCTCATTGGGCATTTTATTATTTACTAGAGGCCTGGTGCACAAAAATTTGTGCACTGGGGGAGGGGGGCCCTCAGCCAGCTTGTGCCCTCTCCCAGTCTGGGACCCCTCAGGGGATGTCCACCTGCTGGCTTAGGCCCGCTCCCCAGGGGATCGGGCCTAAGCTGGCAGTAAGACATCTCTTTGGCAGCCCGGGAGCCCTCAGGGGATGTCCACTTGCCAGCTGGGAGCAGGCCTAAGCTGCAGTCGGACACCCTTAGCGCTGCTGAGGAGGCGGGAGAGGCTCCCGCCACCACCGCTGTGCTGGCAGCTGGCAGCCTGGCTTGTGGCTGAGCAGAGCTCCCCGAGTGGGAGCACACTGACAACCAAGGGGCAGCTACTGCATTGAGCATCTGCCAAATTGGGCATTTTAGAAGGGCCATCAAACTCCCAATTTTTTTTTCTGCAATCACCAATCAGATGATTAAACAAACTGAGGAGAATTCTTTTTGTTTGGTGTGGTAGGCTGAGTAATGTTCCCCAAAACATATCTACATCCTGAGCCCCAGAATTTGTGCCTGTGTTACCTTAAGCAACACAAAGGGGCTTTGCAGAATGATTAAATCAAAGACCTTGAATGTCCTGCATTGTCTGTGTAGACCCAATGTAATCAAAAGGGTCCTTAGAAGAGGGAGGCAAGAGGGTCAGAGGAGAGGAGAGGAGATGAGGGAAGTAGGGATTGGAGATATGCTATCATATGTCAAAGAATTCTAATCGATCTTGAAGAAGCAGGAAAAGGCAAGGAAACAATTCTTGAAATTCTCCTCTAGAGTATGTTGAAGGAACCAGCCGTGGTGACACCTTAACCTTAGACGCATAAGACTCATTTCTGACTTCTGACCTCCAAAACTACAAAACAATAAATGTGTGTTGTTTGGGGAAAAAAAGAACTCTTATCCATAACTGTATATGATAAAACAAAAGCAGGGGTTTGCCTGAATAACATCAAAATGACCATTCTTATTTCCTGCTAAATTGATGAATTTGAATTTAGTCCATAGACAGAAGATTAAGAACCTTAAATGAAGACTGATCTAAAGTAGCTTGACTTTAGAGATAAATTAATTTAATCTTTTCCTCATAAACAAGGTGTGTTCTTTCAGGAAATCCTTTTGCAGAACCAATCCTGAATATACAAAGCAAAGGATAGTTCTTCCAAAAAATTACCAGGATTATTCCCTAACTAAAGACAGAATTCGATTCTCTATAAGCACATTAATTCTGCTTCACTAGCAAACCGGTTTTAGGTTAAAAAAAAATGTAATTCCTGAAAGGACAGGAAATAGGTTTCATTTTTCTTCTTAAGTCAGCAAGTGGGTGTACGACACAAGTCACTTTTTAATGTTTTATTTCTCTAAATGTACACATTAAGAAGCAAAGCCTAATGCTATGGTAGAAATAAAGACTTTAGAGAGAAAAAAGCAAATGAAAATAAATAAAATAACTTTTTAACTGAAACAGCAACTAAGTGAATATATATCTACACTAATAAAAGAGAAACATGGTAATTGGCGTACGACCACTACCCTTTTCATTGGCTAATCAGCGAGATATGCAAATTAACTGTCAGCCAAGATGGTGGCCAGCAGCCAGGCAGCTTGAAACTAACATGAGGCTTGCTTGCCTCAGTGATGGCAGAATCCAACGTTCCCCACCTGCTGCTTCAGGCCTCTGAGCCGGCAGTTTCAGAAACTCTGTAACAAATACCACCGGACTTCAGCCAGCAGATTCACAACATTGTAAACAAAGGCCAGAAACCTACTTTCAGCCGCGGAGGCCTAAGAGCTGGAGCCAAGCCTAAAAGC
>NW_006284945.1:305458-339772 GCF_000327345.1 Myotis davidii
CGGCTTGGGGTGGTGGGCGTCTGTGTGCGACCTGACACGGGGCAGCCGGGCGGTGCAGCAGCAATCAGCAAGCCCGCCCATCCTCCATCCGGGCATCCCGTGTGCGGCCCGACCCAGGGTGGTGCCCCAACCCCCAGATCGGCCCTGCCATGTGCGTGACCCGGGGAGGTGGGGCAGGCACCGAGGGATTGGGCCTGCCCTCTGCCACCTGGGAGCAGGCACTGGGCCTCTAGTATATATATATATATATATATGCTGTAGCAACAATCTATTTGCATTAAAAAAAAAATAGGCCTTTTACTTCAGGGCTTAAGTGAGCTGAGGTGAAGTTTTAAATTTTCAGCCAGGTAATTACACTATAATCTGATCCCAATTTTAGAAATTCATCATAAAATAAAAACATAAACAGTTCAAAGATAAGGTGTCACTGTTTCTTTAAACCTCAAAGACTTACAGTACAGTGGGGCCTTGACTTACGAGTGTCCCGACTAACGAGTTTTTTGAGATACCAGCTGTCTCTCAGCAGATTTTTTGCATTGAGTTGACAGAGTAATTTGAGTTAACGAGCTCCTTATCGAGCTTGGTCTTGGAACGAATTCAACTCAGAATGAATTAAACTCGTAAGTCAAGGCCCCACTGTAATTTAATTTTGCCCCTTGATGGTTCTCCGGAGGTGTCCTGAGGAAGTGTACATGTGGGTGCTAGTGGGAGATTAGGTGCCAATTTTCTCCAAACTCCTAACTTGCTCATTGGTGCTATGGAAAGAGTTTACAGTGGTTCTCAACCTTGGCTACACATTAGAATCACCTGGGAATCTTTATAAAATCCTGATTTCTGGGCCTATTCACCTTGGCTGCACATTAGAATCACCTGGATTTTAAAAAGATTCCCAGGTGATTCTAACGTGCAGCCAAGGTTGAGAACCACTGGTTTAGGAGGACTCAAGAGTTGCTGGTCCTCTGTCATCTATGCACAAGGTTACATTCTCTAACTAAGCACTTTCACCAGCTAATTTTTACTTTTTAAAAAATGAAATTTTTTTTAATTTTGCTGTTATTTAGGCAAACCCCTGCTTTTGTTTTATAATATACAGTTATGGATAAGAGTTATTTTTCAATTGATTTTATTTATTGATTTTAGAGAGAGGAAGGAAAAGGGAGAGAGACATGAATTTGTTGTTCCACTTACTTACGCATTTATTGATTGCTTCTTGTAGGTACACTGCCTAGGGATAGAAACTGTAATCTTGGCCCAGCTGGGTATAGCTCAGTGGTTGAGCGTCGACCCAGGAACCAAGAGGTCACCGGTTGATTCCCGGTCAGGGCACATACCCAGGCTCGATCCCCACTGGGGGGTGTACAGGAGGCAGCCGATCAGTGATTCTCTCTCATCATTGATGTTTCTATCTCTCTCTTCCTCTCCCTTCCTCTCTGAAATCAATAAAAATATATTTAAAAAAAAGAAACTGTAATCTTGGCATATCAGGATGACACTCTATGGACCTACCCGGCCAGGGCTCACCAACTAATCTTAAGTGTTTCTCAATATGGCCCACCTGAGAAGCTCCTGAGGTGCTTGTTAAGATTGCAGATTATCTCCTCAGACATTCTGAATCTAGAAGAGTGCTGTGGCATGAATGTTTGTGTACCCCTCAACATTCATGTTGCAATTCTAATTTCCCCTGTGATAGTATTAGGATATGGGGCCTTAGGAAGGTGATTAGGTCATAAGGACTGAACCCTCCTGAATGGAATTACTGTTCTTGTGAAAGAGGCCCAAGAAAGCTCCATAAAAAGTTAAAGAGAAAAGGCAGCCATCTAGGGCCTGTCGGTACCTTGATCTTGAACTTCCCAGCCTCTGGGACTGTGAGAAAAATTTCTGTTACTTAAGCGACTCCGTCTGTGGTATTTTGTTATAGCAACCTAGACAGACTAAGAACAAAGAGTAACCCTAAAAGTCTGCCCTTAATTATGATTCTTAGGAGACTTTGAGACTTGAGCTTGACCTACTTCAAGATCAGCATGATTATTTAGCTTCAAACATTCAGCCACCACAATCCCTCTGGATTCTTTGATTTCCTTCCTCAAAGATAACACAACTGTAATACATGTCAAATTCAATTATATCCTACAATTAAATAAAAAACTTCTGGCTAGTATCGTATTTACAGAGAAGAAATCAGTGCATTACAACTAGCAATGACAAGGGATGAAAACTAAAGGAAAATGTGAGGGGTAGACAAGCTCCTGTACTGTGTGTCAATAGCAGAGACAGGACATAAACTCTGAGTTGCCCCAGCAGTATCATGACCAGAAGAAGTTATGCCTGTGTCTACACTTCTAAAGCCTCTTTATGTGGGAATTTAACAAAATTATTAAATCAACCTTAAGTCCCTTGCCCTTTTAAACAAAAAACTGAAACGTAGGAATAACATATTTACTTTTCTTCATATATAATGAGCTACTTCAGGTGAAAGGTATAATTTGTCAGGAATTGCTTTGAGGATGATAGTTGAGCCTGACACCAGATATCAAAGGTGTTTACTTACCTCCTAATTCATAAAATTTTGCAAAGCCTTTTTGGTTATGTTATAAAATTTTGCTGAATTACTATTACTAAGAATTTACCTGGTCAGAGAGTAAGGAGAATGATGATTCATTCATACTTTTATATTGCTATTCAAGGAGTATTTATTAAGTGCTAACTATGTGGAAGACATTGAGAAGAATTAGCAAAACAGAAACATCCCCTGCCTCCCAGATGTTTAAAATCTTTGGGGGTGGGGTAATAGACAAGTAATTGGAAAACTGGGGGAATCTAATATAATAAAAGATAAACATGCAAATTGACCATCCCTTTGCTATGCCTTAAGCCACACTCACCAGCCAATCAGAGCGACTGTATGCAAATTAACCCAACCAAGATGGCAGCCGGCAGCCACCGAGCTGAAGCAAGCAGGAGGCTTGGTTGCCCCAATGATGGAGGAAGCCAAGCTTCCCGGCCGGCTCTGAGCTCCACTGAAGGCAACAAAGTTTCAATTATAGAAAGTAAATAAATCCCAGAATAAAAAAAAAAAGAAAAAAGAAAAAAAGGAGAGGCTGGGAGCTTCTGTCACTGGCGGGGTTGGCCAGCCTGAAAACGGCCCTGAGCCCCTCACCCAGACTGGCCAGGCACCCCAGTGGGGACCCCCCACAAGCCAGGTTAATGGCTGCCAGTACAATGGTGGTGGTGAGAGCCTCACCCGCCTCCTCAGCAGCGCTAAGGGTGTCCGACTGCAGCTTAGGCCTGCTCCCCACTGGCGAGTCGACATCCCCCAAGGGCTCCCAGCCTGCCAGAGTAATGTCTGACTGCCAGCTTAGGCCCAATTCCCCAGGAAGCGGGCCTAAACCAGCAGGTGGTCATCCCCCAAGGGGTCCCAGACTGCGAGAGGGCACAGGCCAGGCTGAGTGACCCCCTCCCCAAGTACACAAATTTTTGTGCACTGGGCCTCTAGTACATTATAAGAAAATACTCCCATAAAGATAATAAGGATGCATTCTAATCCAAATTTAGACAAGATAGGCAGGGCAGTGGGAACAGCATGGGCAAAGAGCCAGAGGCAAGAGAGAGAAAGCATGGTCAAACCAACTGTAAGAAACAGAGTGCATTTGGCCTTCTAATCCAAAGAGTATGTTGGAGAGTGTTGAGCTGAAGGTCTAAGAAGTAGGTAAAAGCCAGATCATGAGGGCTCTTACAAACTGTGTAAAAAGTTTCCTTTTAATCCTAAGAGCAATGGGAAACCATCAAAGAGTTTAAATGAATGAAGTCAGCATGATTTTGTGACATATAAAGGCTGCTCACTGATAAAGTCTAAGTGGGAGCTTGAGTAAATATTGAGTAAGTGCGTGATACAGGTTTTAGATAGGGCAGGGCCTGGAGCTGAAGATAAGGCAGGAATGAGCAATGTGGTCACAGTTGCTGCAGGGGGGGTGGGGGGGGCACATTTCATAGTTGCTGATCATATGGTCAAATATATGTATGAGGTTAGTCAGGTACCTTCTGCAAATAATTTTACTCAAACACTTATCTTTGAATATAGAGCACATAGCAAAGTGTAGTATTTCCTCATTGCTTTTGGTGCTTATCATGTTCTTAGATATAAAATTATGCTCCCTCCCATCATGTGTCAATCACTGGCAAGCAATAATGTCAGTTTCAGGACTAAGAAAACATTCTCTCACATGCCCAACCAACAAGACAGAACTTGTAAAAGTAACTTCCTAACTCAGGTGGGATATGTTTTTGAGGATCCAAGAATAGCTACACTGCTGAGGATAAATAAGTTATGACTGGGTTCCTAAGATTTTACATCCACACCTCAAAGCTGAAATAAACCTTTTAAAAGTACAGATTTATCTTGCTTTATGCAACAGATTTACTCCAGAAAAATTATGTATAAATGTTTTTAAACTAAGGTGTATTTTGAAAACATTTAGAGAGCTTTTTCTAGTTAAGAGAAATTTAATGATTATTTAAACAGATCAAATCTTGTTATTGTACTATATATTTTCTCAAGTGAGGCTCATCTATACTGGACTGTTCTCTCTTTGCCAGCTGAGAGAATAGGATGCCCCTAGGGCAGTGATGACGAACCTTTTGAGCTCGGCGTGTCAGCATTTTGAAAAACCCTAACTTAACTCTGGTGCTGTGTCACATATAGAAATTTTTTGATATTTGCAACCATAGTAAAACAAAGACTTATATTTTTGATATTTATTTTATATATTTAAATGCCATTTAACAAAGAAAAATCAACCAAAAAAATGAGGTCACGTGTCACTTCTGACACGTGTGTCATAGGTTCGCCATCACTGCCCTAGGGTCCTCTCTTGGAAAGTCCTTGAGTCTCTAAAGATATGCCACAACACCAGGTCAGACATTATAGGAACTGATGAGCTCCACAGATGTCCTTAGATGGGAACCCTAAATTCAATGAACTGGGTCATTAGTGAGCTGTCTGAGTAGGTTGATGTAACTGAACGGCCACCCATAATACCCTTTTCCCCACTACCCTTCAGCGGATTGATCTAGGGAGGACATGTGATGCAGTTCTGGCAATGATACCCAAACAGACATGGCCAGGAGGAACCTCTGGGAAAGCTTGATTGATTTGGTTGACATGCCCCATTGGAATGTTACTCATTTGCACTTCACTTTCCTGCTTAGTCACAGACCTGATGCCTGGGGGAGCAGCCATCTGATAGCCATCAGAAAGAAGGACAGCAGCAGGGAAAGACATGGGCTTGGTTTCCCGAAGGCACCATGGACCTGCTGATGAGCTCTAGATTGTGTGCTCTGGACTTTTGCTGGATGAAACAAGGGAATCCCCATGCTCATTAAAGTTCTACTTATTGGTTTTTCTGTTATTTCTAGCCCACCATACTTTTCATCAAGACCCCGAATTTCTACTGAAGCTTCTCTGAATATATCACACCAAGTTCCATTGCTACTGAGAGTATGTGGAATTCTCTGGTGATTCACTAACACGGTTGACAACCAGCAAGCCATTACCCCCAAAATGTAAATGTTTAGAGGAACATGTGTATTGTCTCCTTCTATAAAGATACCAATGGGATCTATAGGAGCTATGTTGGTACCAAAAAAGAGCAGGAAAACAAAACCCTAATACACCCTTCCCACGCATGTTGTCCAAAATTACTGTCATTTAGTTGAGCTTGGTTAGTCAAGCATTAAAAAAGGCTGAACCCTGGATGCAAAAGCAGAAGTGGCACAGTGGCCCAAGAGGAAAAAAAAAATTCCCCAGAACAAAACAAAACAAAATGTTTTATGGACTATTCTAGGTAAATTAAAGTTACACAATTATAAGCACTGCACAGACCAGCCAAAAGAACCACTAGGAATTGCATAGTTAAGCAAACACAGTATGTGGGCTAAAGATTGCAACAGCTCTACAAATGTACAACCTGTCTGGCAGGCTGACGATTTTCAGACTAGTCTGTAGACACATGACTAAAGGTCATTGTAGGATATTCTAGACGGCAAACTTATACTTGTGCATGAATGTGTATTTATGTCGGCATTTAAATGCCTATAAAACACAGGTAAGTACTTATTTCTGTTCAAGGAGGTAGTGTGCGAGTCTAACACACTGGACAGATCATTGTCTTCTCATTCCCAGCCCCGTCTAGAAGCTCCAGCTGCACTTTGGTTTCTCTGTGTATGGCAGGTTCTTGTATGGTTATGGAAGCCTCCTAAACCATTAAATCGTATATGAAGTGTAGGGGCTACATCTTGGACATTGGATTAAAAATAATGAAACACATAAAATATCTGCCACAATGATTTTCAAATCCCCGCAAACCACTGGGTGTTATGCACCATGACTCGCATTTCCATGGGAGAAACTGTTCCAGAGAGGGGAGGTGGCATGCTTACTGCAAGATCTAGGAGTTTGGGCTACTTAAATCTAGTTGTGTGAATTATTTTTTATTCTGAACTGTTCAAATTGTCTATTTATATTGTTTAAAATTGGCCACAGGATTTCCAAATCTTCAGTTTACTTTACAACATGGAAATCTTTCCTCCTGAAAATTAAATTGCCTTGTATAAACATAATGAGTATTTAGAATTATCAGGGACAAATCCAAGTTACTACAGTGTAAGTGAATAAAAAATAGAATAAGCCCTGGCTGGGTTGCTCAGTGGTTAGAGTGTTGGCCTGTAGACTACAGGGTCTCAAGTTCAATTCCCAGTCAAGGGCACATACCTTGGTTGAAGGTTTGATTTCCGGCCCCAGTGGGAGAACGGACGAGAGGCAATCGAGAGGCAATCGGTATGTCTCTCTCCGGTAGATGTTTCTCTCTCTCCTTTCTCTCTCCCCCCTCCTCCCTCCCTCCCTTCCACTGTGCCTGAAAATCAATGGAAAAAATATCTTTGGGTGAGAATTAAAAAAAAAAAAATCAAAGGCTCCAGCTGATTTGTTTGTCAAAGTATTTATTGAATACATATATTCATGAAAATGACCCATGGGGTCTACTTAAAAGTCAGGAATTTTGATTCTCTAGGTCCACTGGTGGAAGGGAGGGCCCCAGAACAGCTCCGTGACTCTGACAAGGAGGGCCTGAAGCCCCCACTTTGAGAAACACTGGTCTATAATGTTCTAGGGGGACAAACCTCAAACTGCTCCGTCTAGTGAAATAGAGAAGTAAAAAACAATTTTATTTTGCTTTCTAAGCATATCCAAGAGGTGTGAAGAGAATGGGAGAAGACATAAAAAGAAAGGCAGGAATGAAATTCCACTGCAGAAATAACCAGTTTTAAAGGAGGAGAGCAAGAAGAGAAAAATGAGAGAAGAGGTGCTTTAGGGAGGAAGCGTGGAGGGGGACAGCACCCCATGGGGTGTCAGAGACCTGCACAAGGACTGTGGCATGACCAAGGCGCCTGATGTGGCCACGAGTAGGAAATGAGGTTGGAGAACTCGGCTGAGGGAATATCCTGAGTGACTGCATCCCCGCATGGGGCTACTTTGAACTTTTTATCCTGAAGGTGTAGGAGACCACTGAGGGTTTTAAGTGAGCACGGAGGGCGAGAGTTAGATTCAGGTTTTAAAAAGCCCACCAGGCAGCAGTCACAGAGAGAACACCTGGGAGGAATGTGACCCGGGGAAGGTGGAGAGGCCAGGTAACTGCGATTTCATCAGAGAAGAACCCTGTACTGGTGAAGACAGACAAGGTGAATGTCCTGTGGAAGATGGTATCACATCACAGTAACCATTCCCTGTTTACTGAGGTGAACTCAACAGGGGAGGTACAATAGACAGCTCTTAACAGCCAATGTAATGTGGGGGAGAAAGGCAGCAGGGGGGTGGTGATGATTCTTGGGTTTCTGGTTTTGTCTGACGTGGAAGCTGTGTGTCACTTTGGTGGGTGGGAGTAAAGAAGAAGCAGCATTTTCATATTTACTAATAAAGATAAGTTAATAGGTAGGGCTGTGGGAATTACTGGTAGAGCTGGAAAGAGATCTATAGGGTGTAGGACTTAGAAATGTTTGGGCTGAATGAAGATACCGATTTGGAAGTCATCACGTCAGCCTGGGTGGTGGTAGTTGAAGACAGGAACGTGAATGAGGTCATCCAAAGGGTGTACTTCTGAAGGTCAAGGTGGAGCCCAACAGGGAGGGGGGCATCACAATTTAAGTGGGAGGTGGAAAAGCAGGAAAAGTAAGCAGAGATAGCGAAAAAGCTCCACGAAGAAAACCCAGGAGTATATTTAAAAAAAAAAAAAAAAAAAGGTTAAGGGAGGGTCAAGAGCCATAGAGCACTCAAGTCAGGTAAGTACCAATAAGGAGAGTGTGCCATTGGGACCCGAAGTGGCCTATCAGTGCCCATTCTTTCATGTCTTCAGTAAACATTGACCGAGGTCCCCTGGGTGCCAGGTGTGGTGGAGATAAACCTCCAACTTTAAGGACAGCCTCATCCTACTTTGAAAGCAGAGCAAAAGCAGTTCTATTTCTTTATAAATATTACCCCATGTGAGGTGTGAACAGGAACTGAATGTGTATGGGAAACACTTGCTGATACCGCATTTGGACCAACAGGGAACGAGGTGAGGTGAGGAGGCGGGGAGGCCAACAGGAGCCTGAGAGGAGGACGGTGGGGCCAAGGGGGGGAAAGAACTGGCGGCTCCGGGACCTTCTCATTCTCTGACCTTTATTCTCTTAAAGCCTTTACTTAACTCTCACATTTGTTTAGGGAGCAAAGTCCTAGGCTGAGGAGAAGTAGTTATTTCTGAATGCACTCTTTTAGTATTGAAAGAAAATCAAGGCAGGAGAGAAAAAGTGAAAATCACCCAAGTAAACTAAAATGTTTCTGGGTTGAGAAACCTCATCTCACAGCTACTTAGGACTGACTAAATGTCCCTTCCTTCCTCCCTTCCTTCACTCCTTTCTTTCTTAATATATTTTTATTGATTTCAGAGAGGGAAAGGAAGAAAGAGATAGAAAGATCAATTATGAGAGAGAATCACTGATCTGCTGCCTCCTGCACACCCCCACACCCAGGCATGTGCCCTGACGGGGAATCAAACTGTGACCTCCTGGTTTATTGGTTTACATTCAACCAGAGCCATAGCTGTCGGTCTCTCTCTCTCTCTCTCTCAGAATAAGTCTTTTTATTTTTTTATAACACAAAAAAAAGCTTCATATTTTTATTTCGCTTTCCCACTCTGTGCTTGAGCCTTCAACACTGTCTCAGCAATTTTCTGCTCCTCAGTGAAAAGCACCCTTGATTGGCACATGTGGCTCCAGCCTGGGCCTGGCTGACATGTTACTTTGTTTTAGACATAAAAATGCTAGTTCTCTCAAAGCGAGAACTCCGCGGGGTCAGCCTGCACACTCACCACAAGTAGATGTTGGTGCTTTCCTAGCCTTCTTGGCATAAAGGTAAACAATGATTTCTGAGGTGGCCTTGCTTTGTTAGCTCTTGAAGCCTGCGTTGTAGTGGGAGGCAGAAACTAACAACCCAAGGCTCCCAATGATGCCCGGGTGATGCGTGCGGTGTACAAGGTCAAGGACGGCCAGTGGACCAGGAGGCAGGGCTATGTCAAGTACAGCACTCAGGGAAGGCCTCTCAGAGAGAATGGAAATAAGTTTGAAAATAATTAGAGAGAATATATTTGACTTCACAGTTGATATCTGGTTCTGATGCTCATAATGGAGTCCTATCTTCAGAACGCCATCACTGAGCCCATCTGCTACCAGGCACCATTCTAAGCACAGTGGGGAACAGAGGCATTGAACCATTTCCTGCCCTCAGTCTACTCACTAGTAGTAATTATCACACATGGAAGAGCATGGGTGGTTATAATAAAGTTTCCTTTCCTTTCATTTACATTCACGAACAGACCTTGAAAACAGGACCTAGGACACTCCCTTAGTATGACCAGGTGAACTAAACTACCTCATGTAGTTTTATTATATTTTTTGACCCATATATAGTACCAAACCATAAAATCTTCATAGGTGCCATTTCTCCTGCCAAGCTTTGATGTGTGTACTTATTACCCATTCCAAGCAAGGGCTTAAGGACATCATGGCATGCAGAAAGTCACTGACAATCAGCTGAGGGTGCCCAAAATGACCAGTTTTAACTTGTACCAGAGTCCAGTGGGAGGACTGCAATCTAGCACTCTCTTCCCTCTGCATTCTTCCTCCCTCCTCTCCCTGTAATCACCAAGCTGCATGGAAGAACGGTTAAGTGATCATCTCATCCTGCGCAGGGGTCTGATCCACTCCAGCGACCAGGGATAACTTAGTGCTCAGAGAAGGTCCTCAAAGATGAACAAAGGGTAGGATTTCAGATCTGTGAAGAAACATCCAAGGGAACCAGGAAGAGAGAAGGCTGGCCCTAATTCAGTAGGAGGTTTTCATTAACATCATAAGAACTTCAATTAGAAGTAAAACTGTGAGTCTAGTAGAAAATGAATTTTCCTTTTAAACTTTGATATGCAGTTCAAATGTTAATTTAATCACTGCATATTAATTAATGATAATATAAAAAGTCAAGTTTGGGTTAATCTGAAAGATATCTGTAGTTGGCTTCTTAAAACATTGATTATGAAGACTGTACATTCCCAGATGGACCCATCAGAAAATTTAGCTCAATGGATTGTTGTTTCTCTATAAATGTGATTTCATAGGATTCTGGATATGTGAAATTCTAAGTATTAATTTGGTCTCAATTTTCTAAATCAAATGATAAGGCTTTTGGGATGATTAAACAGGAAACTATTTTTTCATTATGCAAAACAATAACAACAAAAATTGGAGATGCAGTCTTCACCTCAGTTTATGAATATTTTCCTATTTACCCAGAATAACTAATTCTGTAGTGTCTGCCATTGACCTCTAATTACACCAGCTGTACCCAATATGCACATTGTACAATATTATTCTAATCTCTGAACAGCTGGCTCATGGTCAGTTGTGGTTTCATGAGTTTCATATCAGCATTGTGTTTCAGGTCCTCAAATGTTAATTTATTTGTAAAGCTGCTCCTTGAGACCGAATTCACAAAATTAGCAGCTAAATGACAACCACACCACCTCCACCTAGATCCTAATACAGAGCATAGAGGGAAGCCAGGGGAAACATAGAAAAGGTAGAAATGGAGGCCTGAAAAGAAAATCTTATTCCAGAAGTATCCAGATGGCTTCTGGATTGTCAATTAAAGAGCCATGGCCCTGGGACGGTTTGGCTTGGTGGATAGAGCATTGGCCTGTGGACTGAAAGGTCCCAGGTTCGAATCCGGTCAAGGGCATGTACCTTGGTTGCAAGCACATCCCCAGTAGGAGGTGTGCAGGAGGCAGCTGATTCATGTTTCTCTCTCATCGATGCTTCTCTCTATCCCTCTCCCTTCCTCTCTGTAAAAAAAAAAATCAATAAAAATATATATATTTTAAAAAAAGGAGAGGAGCCATGTTTGCAGAATTATGTCCTTCCTTGGAATGGGTAACAAGTACACCCATCAAAGCTTGGCAGGAGAAATGGCACCTGTGAAAATTTTGTGGTTTGGTACTGTGTATAGGTCAAAAAATATAAAACTAATTTATTTGGTTTCCTTAAAAGACTGGAAATCAAAAGAACTTTAGATTAGGCTTTTGGGTTAATAAGAGTACATTTCAGTTTCTCCAGCACTTAGAATTCAGTGATTCTTTGACTCAGCCTGGATTAAACCTTTCTTGATGGATCCACCAGGGTTATTAGCTGATTGCCTTGAGTGATTTTCCATTTTATGGCTGCTTCCTCTTAAGAAGTTCACCAGTGTGACTAACCTTCTTTGGAGCAAAGTTGGAAAGCAGAGATCAAAGTCAGAAATGGAGCAAACTCACCTTCCTCTACCAGGGAAGGGGGCATTATAACTGTGACTCATCGGCCACTGTCCACAGCTTTATAACCTATTTACTGTACAGGGTTTATCCATCTCAGTGAAGCTCATGCTTCTATGAAGTCTATCTACTGTAAAAAGGTAAAAGCTAACAGTCACTATTAACAGATTTTTCTTATTAATAGAATCTATTACTTTTTTAAACCCGATAATAATAGTTACACTTTCACTAACATTACATAAATTCCTCGACAACCCACTCTGAGACACATAGCAAATTTGTGGAAATAACACAATTGGCAATAGCTGCCCAGAATTCCCAGGCAGCTAGCTGCATGAGCTCCCCCTTTCATTAATTTCAAAACAAGACTATGCACATTTATATTTATATAACTATGGCACAACTTAACTGCCTCATGCATCATCTGCATTATTCCTATGAAATGAAATTATTGCCTTTTACAGATAAGAAAACTGAGGCTCTCAGAGGCTCTTAAGATCTTAACTAGTAAATGACTAATAAACAGCAGATCTAGGATCAAAGAGAGTCCACTTCTTTCTTCCACCCACTACTTCTGCTCGTCATTATATAAATGCACAGAGCAACTCTCCCCATTCCCCCATGGCTCAGGTTTGTCAACAGCAGTAATCTATTTTAGCATACAACATGCTCTGTCGTTTACTACTGATGTAGCTATTGCACTAGGGATTTACTAGAAAGTTTTAATTTGGTAAACCATGACTAATAAAAATCGATCAAACAGCAAGCAACCTTCTCTTTCTTCGTGGCCTCAAGGTCGTAAAGGAAACTGGTAATATAATGTTTGTGGATTTGTGTCAGTAACTTATACCTCATTAATTCCACCAATACCTATTGGGCACCTATTATCTACCAGGCCCTATGCTAGTGCTGGATACATACTCAGTGATGAAAATGATGGGCATCCCTGTGAGCCTCACAGAGCTTGTTCTAATGAGTAGGGGAGACACTAACCAACAAACCAATAAAAATAACCCACTCTGATGTGTTTTGAAGGAAAACTAAACAGAGCACTGGGAGAGACAACATGGGTGGGGAGCTCTTTTAAATGAAGAATGAGCACGTCTCCATGAAGAATTGGCACACAAACGGAGATCTCCTAAATGAGAAGGGGCCGGCCTAGAGTGGAAGAACATTCCAGGGAAAAGGAACTGCATACGAGAAAGCCTGAAACCCAGCTTGGTTTGTGTGAGGAGCTGAGAAATAGTCATAGTGTAGGTAAATTTTGAGCAGTGTGGAGGGTGTTTGGGGATAAAAATGGAGTCCTATAGAACTCTTAAGGAGGTGCCCCAAAATACCTGTTTCCCACTCATGTGCCTTCAATCAACCATGACTTGAAACTTACAGATTAAGTATATAAAACTAAAAATGTAATGATACGTTATATTCTATAAAACATAGTATTATATAAAAATAGACTATAATAATATCAATAGACTACCTAAACCAAGAACTCAGTGTTCCATCTTTTTAAATGGCGTTTCGGATTAAGTTAAATAAATATAATCATAGATACTAATAAAAATATATCCAAGGGGAGCTAGATATAGATAGTAAGTCTAATATTCTAAAAAAAGTATCATCTCTCAAGGTCACAGGGTTGTGAAACTTTCACTTCTTGTAAGATTTAAGGGGGAAAAATGAGATTATAGGGGTTTGTTTTTTTGAGTGTTTTTTTAAGTTAAGAAAATAAACAACAAAATGAAGAAAAGCTTTTTTGTTTTTATGAAAGCCTGCTTTTACAATTTTTTCCAGCTGATTAAATTTATGGAGCTAAAAAAAAAAATCAAATCCAAGAATATTCTCTGGAACTGAGCCCAATACACTTTGATTTGAGTGAGGAGAGGATATACATTGTCCCCCCTTGGGGCTCTGGGCTGTCAATATTTTACTATTCAGAGGTAGGCAGACATGTGTAGGTAGTCTTAAGAGCTCAGTGACATTCCTTTGCTCATTCAAATCTATTTTCCTTCCACAGTACTTTTGCCTGTTAGATGATGATTTTTCCCCCTTGGCTTACAGAGAATACCCATGCTCATAAAAAAATTTCCCTGTCCCCTGCTGGACCTGGACTTTTTCTCTTACAAGTCTACGCTTGGTCTTCTTTGAGAAGTGATTTGGAAGCTAAGAGAACAGCTATGTAACCGACCCTACTTTCCCTATCAACAGAATGTTTTTAATTTACAGTTTTTAAGTGGAAATGAGCGCTGTTTTGTTTTTTTCAGGTTCTTCAAATAACTCTGACCCCTTTCCCAAGTCAACTTTGGCCAAACTTGTCTTTCAGAAATCTCTAACATAACTGCAACAATCTCTACTATTGCTGAATTTTCATAGCAAAGCATCTCAAAACCTACCAGTGGGCCATAAATTGTTTTCTAGTATCTAACTAAGTGTTTTATGTAGCTTTGTCCTGTCTCTTCCCTTCCTTGGCAGAACACTTTACCTAACTGCCCCTTAGTCATTCAGCACCGAGGGGACAGCTGTGTCACCCAGCATGTGCTGATTATCTGACTTCCCTGATCCTGGCTGCCATGGATGGGGCTGACTCACTTGCTCATTTACTGGGTGAGTGCCGGCTGACTCCTGTCCTTTCCCCCATGCCACTTTGGGGATGGACGGGGCTAGCATCCTTCTATAAGCTAACCTTAACTTCATGTTTCACAGAAAGGTGGAAAAGTTGGGTCTTTCCTTTCTTTTCTTTCCACAAGATAGTCAGAGGAAACCTGAACTCAATTGTTAATTCTGCAATTACCATGGTCACCTGCATCCTGTTCCTCACTTTTGAGGTTTTGTGCACTCAAAGATCCTGACCAAACTCAATCACTTATTCTGGTAAAAGGAACAAATGTTGACTCTGAAGTGTTGGTTCTTTTTAATTGTTTGGATATTCTCCTGATTTCAATACTGAGCACTTCTTGATTTCAACCAAGAGATAATATTTGTATAAATTATTTTTTAAAATGTTTTAAATCCTCACCCAAGGAAATGTTTTGCTTTTTTAAAAATTGATTTGAGAGAGAGGGGGAAACATCGATGTGAGAGAAATATCAATTGGTTGCCTCCTGTAGTGTGCTGACTGGGGATCAAACCCACAACATAGGTATGTGTCCTCCTGGAAATTGAGCCCACAAGCTTTAGGTGTATTGGACAATGTTCTAACCAACTGAGCCACCCAGCCAGGGTTCTTATAAATTCTCAAGTTAGCAACAGAGCCTCAAAGTTTTAGTAAAGCCTGAGTGATACTGAGCATGTCCTTTTGCCAAAGTGCCTTCCGTGACTTGGTTAATTGCAACCAAAGGTAATATTTTTAAATAAATATATTGAAGTCTAAAAGAGTACCTAAAGTTAAACAAAACATGAATAATACAGTACTGTGCAGATCCTTTTGTTATCCATAAAGGTCATCTCTTGAGCACATAAAAATACCATAGTATACTCTTCCAGATAGACCAGTTTTTCTAATGTTTCTTCAATAACCTCTCTTATTATTATCTTTAAAAAAATATTTTTATTGATTTCAGAGAGGGATAGAAACATCAATGATGAGAGAGAATCATTGATCGGCTGCCTCCTGCATGCCCCACACTAGGGATCAAGCCCGCAACCTGGCATGTGCCCTGATCAGGAATCAAACCATGACCTCCTGGTTCATAGGATGATGCTCAACCACTGAGCCACGTCAGCTGGGCTATTATTATCTTAATAGGTAACCTTTAAAGGGACATTTAACAAAAATGTATTGAGAGTAGGTAACAGTAGCATTCCGCTCTCCTTGGCCCTGTGAAGAATACAAAGCCTTTGGCTCTCATTGCAAGTGGTCTGTAAAAGAGTTGAAGAGCTTACAATTTAGTTGGAACAAAATATTGAGCTAAACTAAGTTTTTTATTGCCCCCAATGAAATCAATAAAATACGTATTTTTAAAAATTAGACAGATGGCAATAATACTACCTCTTATTTTTTAAAAAATTCATATTCATTAATTTTCATGACTCTTGGTTTGGGAAAAATCAGTCCATAGGCATGAATAACTGATGGTTCTCTATTTTAATCTCTAAAGGTGCATGATTCTGAGCCTTAGGGGCACATTAGAATCCTCTAGAGCAGTGGGTCTCAACCTTCTTAATCCCACTACCCTTTAATACAGTTCCTCATGTTGTGATGACCCCAACCATAAAACTATTTTCATTGCTACTTCATAACTGTAATTTTGCTACTGTTATGACTTGTCATGTAAATATCTGATATGCAGGATGTATTCCCATTGTTACAAATTGAACATAATTAAAGCATAGTGATTCATCACAAAAACAATATGTAATTATATATGTGTTTTCCGATGGTCTTAGGCCACCCCTGTGAAAGGGTCGTTTGACCCCCAAAGGGATCGCGACCCACAGGTTGAGAAATGCTGCTCTAGAGTTTAAAAAATGTATATTTGAGTTACCTCCTAGAGAATCTGATTTGCCTGGGGTAAGGTCTGGGACATTGGTGTTTGTTAAAATACAATCTGAAGGCCCGGTTAGTGTGACTCAGTGGTTGAGTGTTGACCTATGAGCCAGGAGGTCATTGTTGCATTACCGGTCAGGGCACATGCCCAGGTTGCAGGCTTGATCCTCCGTGGGGGCATGCAGGAGGCAGCCAATCAATGATTTTCTCTCATCATTATTGTTTCTACTCTCCCTCTCCCTTCCTCTCTGAAATGAATAAAAATGTATTTTTTAAAAAAGAATGGTCAAATCCATGTTTAAAAAATACCATTTGAATGATGCCCACAACGTACCTGAAAAATACAATGGAAAGAGCATTTTTCTGTGACCACACACTCAGAAAAGGGTATTTCAGAAGGCCTGGGGCGTGTTGTGGGTGAGGAAAACCTAAAGAAGCAGCACAGATAACAACTATGTACCTCCTTGGATGGGCGTGGCCCTTATCTTGAGAATCACTGGGATCCTTACAGAAGTATTTCAACTTAATGGTTTAGTAGTGAAAATACCAGTGTTGATTAGGACTAGTGTTTTATTAGCATTAAAGAACCCTGCAGTGCTTTGGGATTTTAGGGAAAAATTATAAAACTACAGGAAATTCAGCTAGCATGGGAGAGAACAATGCATTGAAGCCGAATGACTACCATGGATAGTGTAGCCCCACTTTATTTAGTAGCTCTATTTCCCACCTTCTCCCTCAGCTGGTTCTGCCTTTCGGATCCCTTTGTCCACTCTGAACCAGCAACATGTGCCCAAATCGCCCACGTTTCTTTCAGTGGCTCAAATACCACTACTCACAGCAGGGGCTGTGGGAAAGAACCCTGGAAGCCATGCTTGTCACCATCCTTGTCGGTCCACTTATGATTAGTGGCTCTATGTTTTCTTTCCAGCTCTTATCAAGGGCCCGTGCCCTTTGAGTTCCACAGCGGGTAGCACTGGCAGCCGACAACCAAAAAGGAAACCTGATAAGATTAGAGAAGCACTTCACTTCTTGTCCAATTTCTTCCTCGTTGGAGTGATGCCTCCTTTCTCGTTCGGGTGTCAGGAAACTGCTGATTCTAAGATGACTCCCAAATCTAGAATTTTTCATATTATAAGGGCTCTTTTCTAATTGGATTGCCCACATTGTTAACAGTGGGAAGCATAGCTTGTCTCCCTCTGTTGCTCGTGGGCGTGGGGTTCTTGGGGTACCGCTGGATAAGCATTTACAGAGACCTCCACAGAGGATAAAGGACAGTAAAAAGCTTTTATTTCCATGCCATCATACCTCTAGGTTTCCCAAATTCCATTTCCCTTAGCCCAGGCATAGAAGTGTAGCTGGGGTTTCAGTAGAGCTAAAAATCCGAGCCAGTGCCCAGCATTTCCTCTCCATGTCGAAGCCGGGTCCAGTTCAGTATCAAGCTAGCTACAGCCCATTAGTCCGTTGTGTGTGGGGTCCGCATGGCCATGGGCCGTAGGGGTGAAAGCAAGAGAACCAAGAGAGCACACCCCAAGCAACATAAGTCCCAGGAGTCCCCGAAGCACAGGGGAGCGAGCTCCTTTGTTCAGCAGATTCCGTATTCCAACTCCTTGCACACTTGCAGTGGTCATGCCCATTTTGGCTAACCATCTCCATTCCAGGGGTGACTGACAGGCAAGTATCTTCCCTATGTCACCTCAACTTTATGGGCATGCCTCCATCTTCCCTATGTGGTTTCCTCCCCCAGTGTTTGCCCGGGAACATGCCTATAATGTCTGGCCTTCCCTTTGCTCCTTTCCTGTTATTAATAGCTAGTTAATGACAACAGTATCAAAATTAGTATTATTCCAATATTAACGGATTATTTTCTTTCTTTTTTTTTCCTCACAAAACAAGTTATCGTGTTCCCAGTGCTACTGTTTCTACTATGGCAAGTGGGCAAGGCACATGCCAATGGGCTGTGACAGTGTCAATGAGCTGCTTACACCACTCACCTGGGAAGTAACTCAGTCTCAAGAATTTCGTCCACAGAGAAACAGCCAATTGTAAATTGTCGTTTAAACTGTGAGTGTAAGATCTGCACATTTCTTGCATGTGTATTTTATTTTCAAGGAAGCTTCCACTCACTATTCAAGGTGAAACTTCACGTATTGCTGAGTAAAAACACGAGCAACCAGCTGTTAGCATACCAGTTCCACAGATGCGAGAAAAGGTATGTTTAGTGTAAAACTTTGGTGCTGGAATTTGCCACACTAGTCACTACCATGTTACCCACTTCTTACTATTTCCCAGGCCTGTGTTTAATAACATAGTACTAGACTTCAAAATCAAAAAGTTTTCATTCCCATGTGCATGTTTTAAGAATATTAACTGCATTCCTAATTCGGACTCCAGGGGAAAAGGTATGCTTTTTTGTGTGGTTGTTTTTTCATGTGTTTCATTTTTTTACAAGGGCCTCTGTTTCGGAGATTACTTAGTGAGTTCTACAGCAGCACATACTTGACATTCCAGAGCTCTCAAGAACGGGGACTGGCAGATGCAGGGAGACGTAGCTGAGAGTGCTCGTGTCTGACCCAGTCACCTTGCCGCCGTAGTGCCGCCACATATCATCTGTTTCTGGGATTTCTGCAGTCTGAGGAATTCCATCTTGGACTTCTTTTAGCAATGCCCCAGGGTTACAGGAATCGGCCTGACCTGTTTGTTGAACAGGACTTAACAGGGCTAGTCACGCTCCCACTCTGGCTAGAATTTACGAACATTGCTTCTCTTCCCGTCTATGCCTGTCTAAACTGTGGAGTTGCTGCCGTTTCATGGATTCAGTTTGCTCATTTAGTCTGAGGAAGTTTTGCACAAATAGTTCAACAAATGAATGTAACGCCCAACAGGTTCAAATCTCAGACAGTGAAAATGAACTCCCGACTCTTGATAATTAATTTGATCCTTCTTCCTTCAGGGAGAGCATGGCATAGCCTCTCTCATCCTGAATGGGTTAAGTGGCATAATTATTGACTTCTAGATAATTCCTTTTCACATCACCTAGCTGGAAGCTTTGTTGCCCTTTTTTTCCTAGGTACCGTCAATCCTACAACATACCAATTGTTTCTCCACTATAACATATCTTCAAGTTGCAGTTTTACCTTGTGGAGGAGTTCTTAATTAATCAATGCTAAATTGTCTAAAATACATTATGACTTGCTGAGTATTCTCCATACATGTTCCTTTCCTCCACCCCTCAGCATACACAGAATGGCCTGTCCCTTTGTCAATTTCCATAGACCCTTAAAACTACCTCTTAAAAGCTAACAACCTTGTCTCTGCCATGCGCCTATCAAGTCAGCAGTTATTGAAGGCTGGACCTTAATATTGTGTGAGGGATAGCAAACTCCTGATCCCAGGATTTGACAAGAATATATCATTGAAAAACAAAAACAACCTCATCGGACATTGCTAGAACTGGCATGGCTCATCAATATCAGCTCAAATAAGCGGAAGTGAGATTTTTTTAATACAAACTAGACTCCAGTGCCGTTTTTCACTTATCTTTATACTAACCTTTTTTTTCTATAGATAGAACATACTATAGAGTAAATGCAAACCAGGTTCAGAAGAAAAGAGCTGCTAAGTTGTATAGAAATAAACCATCCCAAGGGATGTCAGCCAACTCTTAGGATTAGAGCTTTGCTACTCAAAGGGTAGTGACAACCAGCATTCCCAGCATCATCTAAGATTAGGCATCTCTATTACTACATACTGCATTTATCAGGGTTCCCCACAGGCGACTTGGATGCACATTAAAGTTTGAGCAACGTTATATTAGAAAGTTTGGCTTCCCATCAAGAAAACAACATCAACAACAATAGGAACGTAAGTTGCTTTCATAACATAAGAAGAATGGTCTTGAGGAAAACTTAAGTCAAGGAACTGACATAGAAATTTCAAAACAAAATACTAAATCTGCCATATAGGGGCATTCTCTATGACCCACTAGTTAATAGTCATACACAGTCTGTCAGTTTCTATTATACATGAAATAATCCACACAATTAGGTGGTTTCCTGCATTTTAATCCTTACTAGAGGCCTGGTGCACAAAATTAGTGCACGGTGGTGGGAGCGGGGGTCCCTCAGCCTCGCCTGCACCCTCTCAAATCCAAGACACCTCGGGGGACATCCCTCTCGCAATCTGGGACCTCTGGCTCCTGATCGCACGCCTGCCTACCTGATTGCCTCTAACCACTCTGTCTGCATGCCTGCCTGCCTGCCTGCCTGATGCCCCTAACTGCTTGCCTGCCTGCTGATCACCCTTAACTGCTTGCTTGCCTGTCTGATCGCCCCAAACCACCTCTGCCTCGGCCCTCACCGCTGCAGCTTTGTCCAGAAGGACGTCCAGAAGGTAGTTCGGCTGTCTGGTCTAATTAGCACATTATGCTTTTATTATTATAGATGTAGGTACTTTTATAAGAAATGGAGAGCCACAGAGAATATTTATATATTTTAGATACCAGATAGACTATCTTCCACTGTAAATCAATAAATTTTCACAGTGTTTACTTACAGTATTTTTATACAATGTAGTAAAATGGCATTAAAATCATATTTGCTTATGTCCATTAAAATCATATTTCCAATTTTTTTTGATGAACATAAGCAATTTATATAAATCCCATTCTGCCTAATAGAACCTGAGTAACCATCAGTCAGGTGGTGAGCCCATGAGAGTACAGTTGACTCATGAGGTCCTTCCTCCTGAGTCAGCTGTGGCACTCCACTTCCCAACTCCTGGTACCTCTCTGCAGAAAGGATCTTTCACTGTAACCTAAGCCAGGATGGATGCAGTAAATGTCTCTCCTGCTAGCGTGTTGCACAGGAGTGACTATCACCCACAAAAATACAAAAATAACTCTTTCAACAGAGTCTCCCTGCTTTGAAGAAATGAACCAATTCCAAATGAGACAACTGCAATCACTATGAAGAGAATGTCTGCCAAGAAATACATTGAGAATTCCAGCACTTCAAAGATCGAACTGATAGCTGCCGGAATCCACCAATGGCTGAAGCCTTGCCTTGTTGTCAGGCCGTCACCGCTCTCCTTTTGATCTGACTTGCACTGTTGTTTTCAGTTTAAGTGCCTGGAGTGTGTTAAGATTCTCATCTGAGAAGGCTGGCATCCAGCATGTGACAATGCATGAGGGCTGGTGCTGGCTGGAGGAGGAATTCAGGTGGTTCAAGGTGGGGAGAAAGTTCTGACCGGGGCACCAGAGCAGGCAGACAGAAGTAGATGGAAGAGATAGAAACTGTGTAAGGTGGCTGGAACCCGTGAGGAAGGACGCAGAACCCAGTACCTTGCTGGCAGGACTGGCAGGTAGAACAAACCTCAGCCAGCCTCCTGGATCCAGGAAAGGACTGTTTCCCAGTCACTCATTCCCAACCCCACTCCACAAGGTGAGAAACCCAAATACACAGGACATCTGGGCAGAAGGGATCCTGGCCAATAGCCACCTCCTCAGGATACTCTGATGGTCACACTGAGCAGTTACCATAGTAAAAGCTTCTCATTTGGTTCCAGAAAAGAACAGTGAAGCAGTCTGCCCAGCCCTAGGTGATTGCAAACCAGGACAATGATGAGCTGGAAAAAGACAATTATTAAAGACAGGAAAATGGTTTTGGAAGAAACCAGGGGTTTGAATTCTATCTGCCATTTTCCTGTTCAATGGTCTTCCTAATACCGTTATTTACCTGCCTACATAAGAAAAGTCTCCACTTAGAAAAGATCTACACAGAATGTTTGTTATAAAATAAATGTACTCTTTTTCAAAGACTAACTCTTATAGATTTTAGAGAGCTCAATACATTACTAATCAAATTCTTAGTTGTTTTATTTTTTCTTTAAAACATGAAGCCCAGCCCAAACCAGTTTGGCTCAGTGGATAGAGCGTCGGCCTGCAGACTGAAGGGTCCCAGGTTCGATTCTGGTCAAGGGCAAGTACTTTGGTTGCGGGCACATCTCCAGTGTCGGGAGCGTGCAGGAGGCAGCTGATCGATGTTTCTCTCTCATTGATGACTGATGTTTCTAACTCTCTATTCCTCTCCACTCCTCTCTGTAAAAAAAATAAAAATCAATAAAATATATTTAAAAAACAACAACAACAAAAAGCATGAAGCCCAAGAGAACAAATTGTGCTGTTGTGGAAAGTAGCAATCAGAATGGAACTGTTTCGTCTTTTCTGCATTATAATTTATACACTTCCAAAATAACCTTGAAATCCATGCAATTCAAGTTCATAAAACATTCTCATTGCCTGCACTGCCAAACTTGAACATATAGGCCGCAAAAGTTAAACTCCTACATGTTTTGGATTCTTTGCTTATGTATTGATCTAGTGTTTTTTTTTTCTGGTTCCCTATAAATATTCAAACATGCTAGTAATTTTCATATTATTGTATGTTTCTACAAGTTCATCTGGCAAAAGGGAGTCTCAAACTCATTATCATCCATGAATAGCCAATCTTTAAAACAGATTATTTCTCATTAAGAAAGGTAAATTTTTTTAAAAATCCTCCACTATAAAGATAAAATGTTTTAAAATTTTTAAAGCAGAATACTTAAACCAGTACTCTTGACATGATTTAAGTGAATGTTGGATGCTCATTCATTATATGACCCTTTCATTCTATACTTTAATCTTACTTGATAATATATATTGATATTTTAAAAATATAACTTAAAATTAAACTTTAAAATTCTTAATTGAATTTCTATACCTTTTAGTTGCATAAGTTCTACATGACAAGAGAGATTTTTTGGCTTTTTAATACCATTATTATATTAATGAGCCGCCGGTAAGATCAGGACTTGGGTGTGACCAATAGGATGGGTGCTTGGGCATGTCAAAAAATTTCTATGCAGATATTCACCAAAGGTTTTTACTATTTAGAACCACAATAATGAGATTTAGTATGCTCACCCACTCATAAGGAAGTCTAGAAGACAATCTAGAGTCATAATTAAGAGGAGGGACTTTGGAATGAGATATCCTGGATTTAGTACCTGTCTGCCACCTACTAGCTGATTAATATTTGACAAATTATTTCATCTCTTGGTTTCTCAGTTTCCTCATCAGTAAAAAGGAGATAAGAGCTGTTGCCTATGAGTGTGGTGAAGACCAGCTTAGTGGACTGTGCAGGACGCACTTAGTAACCAGCCAATGAATATTAACCTTATTTGCAAAGGTGTAGTAGTCAACAGTAAGAAGTCATTACCTGAAACTATAAACATCTTTAAATTCTAAACTTTATAGGAATCCTGGCAGTAAAGGGAGGTTTATCTAAAAATGGATAACATTAAGATAGTATTCAAATGAAAAGGACTGAATTCTAAACAGTTGACTCCTATTGATTTGGTTCTTGGCACTCCCACATCCCTCCAAACTATTTTTAATGGATCACACTACAGTAAGAACTTTAGCGATTACTGAAATGTCACACATATGCCAGCCTGTCCTCACTACGGACCCTTCTCTTTGCAGGTCATGAGCTGAAGACACCATCAAAGAGGAATCTGCTGAGGAAGAAACTCAGCCATCATATTGGATTCTCATCCCTGAAGTTTTGGACGGCTGCAATTGTCACACTACTATGGTTATAAACCTGTACCTGCCCAACCTCACCTCTCTACCACCCAGCGTCCAGATCTCCCTTTAGGAAAGAGTAAAGGACACCCTCAAGCAGAGAAAGAGAACTTATTCAGTGAAAATACAAGACAGCGCCATGGCCTTCCCGCTACCAGCTTCTCAAATGCTGCATATGTCTGAGCAGATGAAACACCTGGAGACTTTGATTTATTCGGCTGGGGTGGGGCCTGAGATGCTGCGTGTCTACAAGCTCCTCGGATGCTGTCACACTTGGATCACACTTACAAGTAGAGAGAAGTGAGACAAGTAGGTCACTATAGTGTGTGTGTACTTGATGGTTCAAAATATTTCAGAAAAATCTTAGATGAAGAGGAAAGCACCTTACTGCACTGTCCCAGAAACCTTATTTCAAAATTAACATGCGGTTCTTTCAAAATTTCCTTTTCCAAATGGGCAAAGTCAATTTTTGTCTCTCAAAGTGGGTATGTCAAACCTATATGGCCTCTCCATGAGTAAAGACACTGGTCTATTAGAGAGCAGGGAATGGCACAGAAGTTGATGAATTACTCCTCTGATGTACCCTTGGTCACTTTTTAATGTCATGAGCAGCCTGTGTTAGCTTGTAAGTAAGTAGCCAGGACATTGGCAGCAATGAGAAATACTTATGAACAGAATACATATTGGGAACGTTTCTTGGTGTCATGGGTAAGACCTTCAAGTTTAATAAAAAACTATAATAAAGTAAAATTATGGAAAGTATACCATTCTGTAGAAAGGAGGTGGCACGCGTCACTTCTGAGACCTTACGTATTACTTAATCGCTTTTACCATTGAAACAATGACAGCATTGACTATTTATTTTCTCTCTTGAATGTTTTAAACCTTAATAGATAGTGGGTTAATTTAATAGATAGTTATTAAACAGTGGGGTAAATCTTAAGTGCTAGTGGAACAGGATGAGAAAAATCCTCTAAGAGTGACAATTCTTAAGAAATTGGTTCTTTGGTATTAAATCCACAAGGGGGACCTGGCCAGGTAGCACAGTTGGTTAGAGCATCATCCCAATACACCAAAGTTGTGGGTTCGATTCCGGGTCAGGGCACACACAAGAATCAACCAATGAATGCATAAATAAGTGGAGGTTTCTCTCACTCTTTCTCTCTTGCTCTCTCAAATAAAGAATTTTTAAAAATTAAATACACAAGGTAGGTAAAAAGTGCCAAGTAAAGAAAATAAAGTGTAATAAATGCTCCTTCAATGCTCCTTTATAAACTGGGGAAGAGTCATATAAATCTAATTTTTAAAATAGTTTTCTTTTTGATATTTTAAAAATTAAAACATTAACCATGATGCTCCATGTAAATGAGGAAGAGAAAATTACTATAATCTTAGAATTTCAAGTGTGGTCTTATAGACTTAAACAAAGCTATCAGATCTGTTTCAGATGGGATCCACCGAACTTTTCAGCGCCATTCCTAAAATAACGCTGGAGAGAGAATAATGGGTGGTTTCTTACTTTGTAGTTTCTTAATGCAAAGTAAGCAGCTTTGCAAGGCTGAGCTGTCTCCACTGACTTAACAGCATTCTTTGCCTCATTTGAGATGAAACAGAAATAATTTTTTCACCAACCACAATTTTATACCAAGGCTCAGACTTTGTCCATTATAAGTACCAATTCCTCTTTTATTCAGAAAAGTTAAGAAACATACAATGTACCAGGCCTTGTGTCATCGATATGAATTTATTACTCTAAAGTTTAACATCTGATTTGCCTCCCTCTGGTTATTTTTTAAACTACCTGTCATCACACCCAAACTCCGTCTGAATTTCTCATCAGCTGCCAACTTCTGCCTCACCTGTCACGCTGTGTGGGGAAGATGGTTGTCCTGCGTGCGAGTCAAGCAACAGCTCGGTGGCCGAGACAGAGAACCACATGCCAGGTCGTCCTCCAACTACAAAATCCCTCTCTCATTTGTAATTACCTGGGAGGAGAAAGGCTATTCTGGCTGCTGTGAAGCTAAAACTGTGGTAGAAGCAGAAAATATAAGGGCTTTCCAGAGAGTTCCTAGGACTACCCCACCCCCACCCCTGAGGATATGTTTATTGATTTTAGAGAGAATGGAAGGGAGGGAGAGAGGGAGAGAGGGAGAGAAGGAGAGAGGGAGAGATCGGTTGCCTCCAGTACCAGGAGGTTATGGGGGTTGAACCCTCACCCTTTCAGTGTAGAGGACGATGCTCCAACTAACTGAGCCGCCTGGCCAGGGCAACCCTCCCCTTTTGTCAGTTACTGATTCGTGACTGAGCCCCAACTTTCTCATCTGTGCAACAAAGATAACACCTACTTGCAGCATTATTCTCAGAAGTAAATGAGTAACATGTTTTAAACACTTGATAGGCACTTAATACACATACCTTGTTAACCCCAATAAATTTTAAGCAAAGGCTGGGCATAACTGATAACATTTTTTAAAATACCATGAAACTATAATTGAAGTACAGATTGACCATGTGCACACAGACAAAAACATTTCCTCCTTAAGTTTTCAGATAACAATTATAATTGCTTGTTTAGAATTAAATCATGATCCTAATATATTTGTTAATGACTCTGAGGTTTTAGAAATCCTCCTATATTAAGTCACAGTATTTATTAGTATGTTAATAGTATTTAAAAATATTATCTAAAAATGTAGATACTGAAACTGATCAGCCCTGGGGACTCAGTGTAGGAAATATTACTAATCTATAGCAGAATTTTGTTTATAATAGAAAAACAAACAAAAAACAACTCTAAAATTTACCACAAATATTTAAATGCATTCTATCACAAAAATCAAAGTTTAAAAATTTGTACCATTAAGATCAGGATTTAACTATGCCATTGATGTTTTTTAGGATATTTCTTTGTACTAACACAATGTTATTCTTTCCTGACAGAGAGATCCAAATTGACCTGGTTCATAACCTCATATCTAGACCCAGAGGTAGCTTGGTATGCCATGACAGAATGGCTACATATTCCAGGTATATTTAAAATGATCAGAATTCACTTAGGCAGACAAATAGCTCCTCCCATCACTCTCCCCATTTTAGTATCTTCCTAAACTGTTACAGGTTCTCATTACTTCATTTTCTGGGCAAGTTTTTACACCTCTTGATCCCCACCTCCAGCAATTGTAAAGCTTCCCAGGTGATTACAACATGGAACGTGCAAGCCAGGTTAAGATGCACTATCCTAAATAATGACAATTGCGACAATGCAGAGTGAGAATAATAAAACACAGAGGCACCAAAAAGACAGTGAACAATCATTCTCTTAGAAATAGTGTCTTAGTAGCCATACCTCCAAATATGCCTGTTTCCTTTCTTCAAGAGACAAAGAAAAAGGTAGGAAAAGAAGAGGAAGACAAAACAAAACAAAACCAGAACCTACTGGAAAAATAAGATTCCATCAGAGCCACTTTGAAAATGCAAGAGACTGGTAGCTGTTACTGAACCTGCCGAGGTTGGTAAAATCTAAATATTTAGACAGTGAAAATGGTTTCTGGCGAGGGAGGCAGTCAGGAAAGAGGATTAGGTAGCAAGTGCCCTGGATTAGGATGTAATGCTCCCTGAAGAGGGAATAGGATATAATGCTGCCGCAGAGGGAAGAGAGAACGGTAAGAGCTTTCCAAGATGCTACCAGGCCTGCCCTGCTCCTGTGAAATCGTCCTTATGCACATGAACACACACAGAGGGCTCTGCGGGTGATGAAAGCCATACTTCTCTTTCAGGAAATAAGCGGGGGGAGGAATGAGTTAGTTTCTTTAAGCGATGGTTTTGTATTTCCAAATAAATAAACATTTGATTAATGAATACCTGCCTTGGAACAAAATATATCATAAAACTAAAAACAGCATTCACACCAAAAGCACAAACTTATTCCTTTAAGAAAAATCCCATGGCTGGATGTTTGTGGCTAAAGATGAAACATAGCTAAACTGGTAGAAGATGCCCTTTCCTGAGTCACCTAATTGATTTGGAACAACCTGTGCAAATGGGCTAATCATCATTTGGACCAGCGTGTGTGGGGGAGGGGCGGGGGGCGGTATTTTTGTGGCAGATTTGGAGAGGAGGATGGCCCCAAAGTGAAAGGCAGGGCAGGACCCAGCTGGCATGGTTGAGTGTCAACCTATGAACCAGGAGGTTACAGTTCGATTCCCAGTCAGGGCACATGCCCAGGTTACGGGGTGGATCCCCTGGTGGAGAGCGTGTAGGAAGCAGCCTCATCACTGATGTTTCGATCTCTCTCTCCCTATCCCTTCCGCTCTGAAATCAATAAAAAGTTTATTTATTTAATAAAGAAAGAAAGGGCAGGGCCTCTTTAGTCTCCTTGTAGCAGGGCCAAAGCCCAGGAGAAGATACAGGTGGGTACAAGAAGACTCAAACATTTTATTTACCTCTAGTGTCAAACAGCCATCAACTTCACTTGTTCCTCCACAAGTTATGGCAAACTGAAGCATACTGGGAAAATAGTTTGGTATATGCAATGTCAAGCAAAGTATCTGGTTCTTCTACTTTGAGCAGGTCAGAAACCAAATAATATTACACCATATTTGGGGGTGGAGGAGGTTTGGTGACTGAATAATATATAAAACTAGAGGCCCAATGCATGATTGGGGCAGGGGATAAACCACAGGAGGGCTACAGGGTGTGTCGGCCTGTCTCGCCCAGTCCCCATTGGCTGGACCCCAGCAGCAAGCTAACCTACTGGTCAGAGCATCTACCCCCTGGTGGTCAGTGAGCATCAGAGTGACTGCTCAAATAGTCGAACAAACAGTCAGACACTTAGCATATGAGGCTTTTATTATATAGGACTAGAGGCCCGGTGCATGGATTCATGCACTGGTGGAGTCCCTCAGCCTGGCCTGTGCCCTTTCGCAATCCAGGACCCATCGGGGTATGTCAGAGAGCTGGTTTCAGCCCGATCCCCGCAGGCCAGGCCGAGGAACCCCACTGGTGCACAAATCTGTGCACTGGGGCTCTAGTATGCATATAAGATCATTGGTTAATCTCTTCCTGCCCTCCCCCCTGAGATGCATCAGTCTGTTCAATGTTTCCAGTTGAGCATCTGCCCCCTGGTCAGTGCATGTCATAGCTACTGGTCAAACGGTCGCTGAAGCTATTATATATACTACTATAAGCCTGATGCATGAAATTTGTGCAAGAGTAGGCCTTCCTTCCCCCAGCTGCTGGCATTGGCTTCCCTTCGGAACCCGGGACCCTGGCTTTCCTCGCAGTCCCAGCTTCGTCCAGAAAAATGTCCGGTCGAATTAGCATATTATGCTTTTATTATTATAGATAGGGTATTTCTTAAAGTGCCTTTCATCACGCTGCCTTACTCTTCTTACTCTATTCTTTTCTTTAAGAAGAAAACCAAAAGTAATTCAATGAACATTTACTGAGTGCCAACTTCCTCAATGAATTATATATTTGCTAAGGTGAATATTAAAAACATCCTGAGGGATTTATACTTGTTAAATGAGCCTAACTGACACATCATTTGTTTTGTTATATTGTTAAGTGAATTTTTTAAAAGGAAAGGAAGTAGCAAATATATGTTGATGAAGGTAAGAAGTGAACTATAAATCAATGCTTAATATTTTGACAACTAGCACTACCAGGTTTGGCTCAGTGGATAGAGAGAGCCTCAGCCTGAGGACTAAAAGGTCTTGGGTTCAATTCCAGTCAAGGACACATGCTTGGGTTGCAGCCTCGATCCCCAGTGGGGAGTCAATCAGTGGTTCTCTCTCATCATTGATGTTGCTGACTCTCTCTCTGCCTCTCCCTTCCTCTCTGAAATCAATTTTTTAAAAATCTATAAAAATAAGAAAAATAAAAGCATGTGTAATTTAAAAAAATTTTTTTTACATCTAATTGCAAATCCTTTTCTAAGAACATGGAAGATTAAACAAATACATTTTAAAAGTAAATACTAAGTTACTTTATGTATAAATGCAAAGGTAAAACAAAGTTAATGGTTGTTATACACTGAAACTAAGTTTGCCAAGTCAGTTATTTATGTTGTAATATATAATGATTTCTATGAAAACCATTACATTTTCTTGCATTTATTTATAATTCAGTGCACTTATTAATGTATATTATTAGTTACAAAATCCAAATCGTACTATAAAGTCTTCTCTTCATATTATAGAAGAATACATCATCCCATGTCAGTAAAATTCATGCATCTCCATAGAAATAGTTTGTATGATGGTCCATAATTTAATTAACCCCATTTTGAATATCACAGAAATTTAAACC
The DNA here is from genome assembly GCF_000327345.1 of Myotis davidii. Classification (NCBI taxonomy): domain Eukaryota; kingdom Metazoa; phylum Chordata; class Mammalia; order Chiroptera; family Vespertilionidae; genus Myotis; species Myotis davidii. Next base: position 335,760 of record NW_006284945.1, read on the forward strand.
AAACATAATGTAATTTGTATGGTGCTGCCCCTGAGATCAGCCTACCCACTTCCTCTAATCATAGTAAACAGACCATGATTAGAGGAACACAGCTGAGAAGGAAAACAGCCACTCTCAACATTTTTCTATATCCCAGGGGCACTATCCATCAAGAACCAGGACAAATGTGACAACCATTCTCCAATTAGTACCCAAGAAGTTAAATATACATTATGTTAAACAAATAGTCATGACAAAAATCTTAGCCTCTGTTGTCATACTAAACTCACTTTGCGCTGTTGCTTTATTTCAGCGGTTTTCAACCTTTCTCATATCATGGCACACATAAACTAATTACTAAAATTCTGCGGCACACCAAAAACTATATTTTTTGCTAATCTAACACAAAAAATAGGTATGTTTGATTGGTTTACAACTAAATAATAATAGTAATTATCGACGCTTTTTGTTCCAAAATGATTTTTAAAAAAAATCAGGTGCCACACTTGTATATAAGGATTTCTGGGATCAAGAATTAACCAATCAGGCACAACCTTATTATGCGACCAATAAGATGCAACTCTATTATATGACCTATCTATACTAATAAAAGGGTAATATGCTAATTAGACCAGGTTGACTGGATATCTTCTGGACATCCGACTTCTTTACGGACAGTTAGGGGGTGACCAGGCTAGCAGGGGACCAGTTATGGGGCAATCAGGCCAGCAAGCAGAGGCAGTTAAAGGCAATCAGGCAGTCAGAGGGGCAGTTGGGGATGACCAGGCCAGCAGGCAGAAGCAATCAGGGGTGATCAGGCAGGCAGGCGAGCAGTTAGGAGCCAGCAGTCCCAGATTATGAGAGGGATGTCTGACAGCTGGTTTAGGCCGAATCCCATAGAAATCGGGCCTAAACCGGCAGTCAGACATCCCCCAAAGGGTCCCGGATTGGAGAGGGTGCAGGCTAGGCTGAGGGCCCCTCCCCCTCAACCAAATTTCATGCACCTGGCCTCTAGTATATTTATGATTCAAGACAGGGCATTCACACCAGATGGCTACTGTTGTGTTGGCTGTTGTCTTTTTTTTTTTTTTTTTGACAATCTAAGAAAAAAGAGGTAAGAGTCAGGTATTGCATGGTTTAAAAATTCTTGTGGCACACTAATTAAAAATCACTGCTTTGTTTTATTATGCTAATCACTTCTAGTCTTAGCTTTGTGATTTGCAGTATTTTCTTTCCTTTATTGGTAAAACGGAAACAACAATGTATGTGACAGAATGATGTCCATTATTACTGGAATAATGGACACTTTATTTAAATATTCTTTTCCTCTCTTCATTTAGTCAGCAAACCTCTATGGGGTGCCTACTATGTGCCAAGATACCAGCATACCCAGAGGAACAAGACAGAGAGAATCTTTTACTGTCAAGTTATTTGCTTAAGCATAATTAAGTAAAATAAATGTTTTTTTGATTTAAATTTCCCTATAAAAATACATACACATGATTAAAAAAGAGGTCTAGTAATATAGGAAGAGCATAAGACAAAGACTAAATCTCCTTCCTTTTCCCACTGACTCCCAATTTCACTCCTCAGATTTTTATGCATATTTGTGTATATTGATATATGCATATATACATTTTTAAAATCATTTTTGCAATACTCTTGTGCTTCTTGATGTTTTTCACTTATGACAATTTATCTTTGAAATCTTTTCACATCAGCACAAGACTCTACCTCAGTCTTTTTAACAGTTAATAGACAATGCAAAGTTATCCTCAAAACTACTCCAAGAAGTATAGGAATTTATACTTCCACCAACATTATTTTCCCACATTCTCTAGCACTGAGAAGGCTCAGAAATTTTAATGTCTCAATAAAAAAGATTAAAGTGGTAACCATTGCTGTTTTCTTTCATTTCGTCAGTTATTAGTACATGTAGGCATTTTTCCCAGATGTTTCCTGAAAGAAGTGGCTAAGAAAAATGTCCTTTGTTTTAAATTTTCTGTTTATGCCCTTTATCTACCTTATGGAATTATTTATCTTTTTCTTATTGATTTGCAAGACCTCTATTAACATTGGTGAAATTGGTACCTAAAGGAAAACAAGTAAGATTTAAAGTCTTTTTTTAACAGCACATACCGGTTTGTTTACTACTTATTATACACACATACACACACATGCGCGTGCACACACACATGCACGCACATGTGCACGTGCATGCACGTGCAAACATTACTGGATACCTTGATTTTCATCACTTTTATATATGTGTGCATAAAATGTTTAAGATGTAGTGTTAAGTGAAGAAATCAATATATAGAACATTATGAATTGTATACTACCACCTGTTTAAAATTATTAGTATCTATAGGTATATATAGATAGCTGGATATAATTGATCCTTTTTCATAGATGCTATATTTGCAAATTCTTTCACTCATCAAAGTTTATTTCTAACCTCAAAATCAATACTCAAAGTACTTTCCGGTTACTTATGGCCACAAACAGAGTGGCAAAAGATTTGAGGCGCGTGATGTGTCTTACCTGCCCAGCTGCAATCAAACAAGGCAATGGTCTCTCTGCCTCTTGTTGGCGCTCATACTGCAAGAGGTGTCCTTTCGAGGTCTTATTTAATGCCACGTCTATTGCATTTTTTGTGCTTCTTTTTGTTAGCAATTTTGCTGTTTAACATGATCCCAATCCCTGGCCATGTGGCTCAGTTGGGTGGAGGATCCTTCTATACACCAAAAGGTTGTAGGTTCAATTCCCAGTCAGAGAACACACCTAGGTTATAGGTTTGATTCTGGGTTGGGGTGCCTATGGGAGGCAACCAACTGATGGATGTTTCTTGCTCACATGATGTTTTTTTCCTCTCTCTAAAAATCCATAAACACATATCCTCAGGTAAGGATTAAAATAAATTAATTAAATGACCCAGAGTGCTGAAATGCTGTCTAGTGTTCCTAAGCAAAGGCTGTGAGGTGCCTTATGTAGAAACTTCCTGGGTTAAGATAAACTTCATTTAGGCATGAGTTAGAGCGCCGTTGCCTGTGAGTTCAGTGTTAATGAATAAACAACATACAATCGACCTTTCACCGTGAGGAGTTAGTGGCGTCAACCTTCTGAAGACTGCGTAATGTAACTACAGCCGGCCCTCTGGATTCACAGATTCCCAGTCCCGGGGAGTGGACCCTTAAACAACCTGAGTTCAAGCTGCACGAGTCAATTGAAATGCAGGTAATTGATAAAAATCCATGTGTGCATGGAGCTATGCAGTTCAAACTTGTATTGTTCAAGGGTCAACTGTATATTAGATAAGGTGTCTTTAAACAGATACGGATACACACATAAAACAGTTATGTATTGATCAGCTGTCAAAAATACTGTGACCAGAGGCTCACAGGACCCTAATACTATATTTCCCGAATGCAATGGTTCAGTATTCATTAATTTGGTATTTGTGGTGACTTTATACAACAGAACTACCACAAACAATGAGAATCAGCTGTACTTGTAATTGTGTTTTGTGTGCATAGAACTGCTCTGTAAGGATATGCTGGTTACCCACAGGGAGGGGCACTGTGGATGTGGGAGGGGCATATTCCTTCACATTGACTACCCCCTTCAGTGCATATATCTTTGTGTACATTTTTAATTTTAAAGTATTCTTATTTTTAATTATTTTTAAATAAATAAATTTATAGTTAAGAAGCTAAAAAAAAGTAGAATGTTGAATAAATGTTTTTAGAGACTATCCACAGTGGAATTATCCTTATCTAATAAAAGAGAAACATGGTAATTGGCGTACGACCTCTACCCTTCCCATTGGCTAATCAGCGAGATATGCAAATTAACTTCCAGCCAAGATGGCGGCCGGCAGCCAGGCAGCTTGAAACTAACATGAGACTTTCTTGCTTCAGTGACAGAGGACTCCAACATTCCCCACCTCCCTTGCAGGCCCTCTGAGCTGCAACTCTAAGCAACTATGTAACAAATATAGAAGCTAAACAAAACCCCAGAAACCTGCTTTAGTC
>NW_006284945.1:340620-345488 GCF_000327345.1 Myotis davidii
CCCTGCTCTGTGCGTAACCAGGGGGAGCTCCCCAACCCCCTGATTGACCCTGCTCTGTGCAAGACAGGGAGGAGCTCCCCAACCCCCCTGATGGGCCCTGCTCTGTGCATGACCAGGGGGAGCTCCCCAACCCCCTGATTGACCCTGCTCTGTGCATGACAGGGTTAGGAGCCCCAACCCACCTGATAGGCCCTGCTCTGTGAGTGACAGGGGGCAGTGCCCCAACCCCCTGAGTGGCCCTGCTCTGTGCATGATGGGGTGGCGCCGCAACCTCCCCATCGACCCTGCCTTGAGTGTGCCGGGGACGGTGCCCCTATCCCCCAATCGGCCCTACCCTGAGCGTGACCAGGGGCTGCACCTAGGCATTGGGCCTGCCCTCTGCCACCCGGGAACAGGCCTAAGCCAGCAGGTCATTATCTCCCGAGGGGTCCCAGACTGCGAGAGGGCACAGGCTGGGCTGAGGGACCCCCCTCCCCCCAAGTGCACAAATTTTTGTGCACCGGGACTCTAGTAAAGGTAATAAACAACTAAATATCAAAGTTCTCCCTTAATTTTAGTCAGACTCAATAAAGCTTTATGTGGTTAATTCAAGGAGCTGTAATGAATCATTTTGCTGAAAATAGATATTTTGTATGATTTTTCTCAGAAATTCTTTTTGCCATTTTTCTTCCTATGTTCTGCTACAAGGATTAAACAAAGGAGAATCCTGAAATGCTTCTATCTAGACTCTGAACTAAAGACAAATGGAGTCTCCCGGCCGGTGTGGCTCAGAGGTTGAACAGGAGCACCCTGGTTCAATTCCTGGTCAGGGCACATGCCCAGGTTGTGGGCTTGATCCCCAGTGTGGAGCGTGCAGGAGACAGCCAATTGATGATTCTCTCTCATCATTGATGTTTCTATCTCTCTGATATCAATAAAAATATATTTTAAAAAATACAAATGGAGTCATATTTTGGTTAAAGAAATATCTACTGGCAGTTTCTCCACCTCATTTAACATGTTATAATTTCTATTGTTAATCACCTTGGTTCTTTCACCAAAGCAGCTCCTGGAGGGTTGGGGGAGATACAGGCACTTTCACTCAAGACTGGCCAGGCTTCTGTGTTTAGGAGGGTGCATTTGCTTTCTTTCTTTTCTTTTTTTAAAATTTTATTTATTGATTTTGAAGAGAAAGAGAGAGAGAGAGAGAGAGAGAGAGAGAGAGAGAGAGAGAGAGAGAGAGAGAGAGAGAGAGAGAGAGAGAGAGAGAGAGAGAGAGAGAGAGAGAGAGAGATTTGTTGTTCCACTTATTTATGCATTCATTGGTTAATTCTTCTATGTGCCCTGACCAGGGTTTGAACCACAACCTTGGTGCATCAGGATGGTGCTCTAACCAACTGAGCTACCTGGCCAGGGCCGCATTTGCTTTCTTAAGATGAAAACTCCACAACAATGAATGCTTAATCACTGAAACTAATTCCAATGACATAGGAACACAAGCTCAGAATCTGGATTTATAACACCATATTAATAACATATTTTAAGGTACCCAGAGCACAACACATGACATAACGAAGTCTACCCTTTACTGAACTTCTACTATATGTCAAGCACTTGACATACATCATTAAATCAGATCCTCACAACTCTGAAAAGCAGTTACTGTGATATTCATTCAACACAAGGAGCCTGAGTCTTTAAGGGGTGAGAAATTTACACAAGGTCACCTTGGTAGTAAGTGGCAGAGCTGAGATTTGAACTAAATGTTCTGTGTTCAAAGCTATGCAGAGAAAAACTAGCTTCCTGTGAACAAGTATGAACCAGATCACTTAGATAAAAATAATATAGCACCATACTGAGAATAAAATGAACCCCAAACTATCAGATATGACTCAAATATCTGACAAATGTGCAATCAATCTGACAGGTTTTCAAAAATAAAACAAAACAGAAAGCAGAAGCCCTTCTGGTGCAAAACCACAGTGCCTCTGAGTTAGCGAAAGGAGGCAGATATTCCTGGGGAGAGAAACAAGAGGGAAAGCATGGACTGGAAAACACCTAAGAAATAGGAAGTGGTTCCATCTGCCAGGTAATAAGCTACAGTATATGTAGGAAAAGAGAAAGGTAGCTATGAGTCTGGAATGGTGAGTTGAGGTCACGCTGCCAAATCGCAGCTCTGCCACTTTATACCTCAAGGATCGGGCTGAAAATTTTGAGCCATTGCAATAGGCAGTTTGGGAGCAATGAAGAGTCTTGAGGCAGAGTTGTAACACAATGTTTCTGCAGGCTTAATGCGAAGTTAAAAAGTATTGTTGATTAGGAACGCCTCTGTTATGCTGAAAACAAGGGAAAATAGTAATGGCTGCTCATAGTCATACCCGTAAAAGCTACCTTTTATGGTGGGCTTATAAAGTGCTGGGCATTTTGTAAGCAATTTATACACCCATCTGGTTTAATTCTTACCATAGCTAATTTGATTGCCTCAATCACACGCTTAGAAATGAAGGCCAAATTTAATGAATGTGCTCAAGTTCACCAAACCATTTAGTGGCTGAAGAAGATCTAGAATTCAGTGTGTCTGAATCCGCGGGTGCCAGGCTGCTTCTCTGATGACAGGTTCCAGGTCGGGAAAGTTGAGGCCAGGGCTTAGAAGAGGAAAATTGCATTTATAGCAGGAGTATTAGGACCCAGGCACTAGATAAATGCGTTCACATAAGTTAGCCATCACAAGCGTACCAGCAAGATGCCATGAAAATCTGTCGGAAGAAATAAAACAGGATGGAGACAGGATGGAAGGCAGGCAGGTAGGCTGCTCGTTTCTGATGAAAGGGTTTCCAAAAACGAAGGCAGCATGTGATGTTTCTGTGCATTTAATCTCTATAGTGTCCGTCTAAATTGTGGTAACGTATAAACCTGTGAAGCCGGTTTGACCTTTCGCCAAAAGAGAACCGGCTTCTAACTAGTTGGACAAGATTGTTTGCTTGGTATCTGCAAACAGTGAACTCAGGTGGCGTCGCTCTCCAACATCTCAGGTGAAAGTGGATGTGAAACACGAGAACGGGATTAGAGCAATACCAGGGACGCTGTTTTAGTTAAACCAGACAGCATTGTCATTCATTGGCCACAATGTGGGTTGTCAATTTCATAGAGTTCACCCTAAATACTATTTGGGTTTGTGAGAGCAGAGCGCCCTCCCACCATTATGTCCCTACCTCACTGACATTGTTCCTTCCTGCCTAACCAGAGGGACTCCAATTCCTCGGTCTGGCTTCCCTGATGCCAATCTACCCTCATGTCCCAATCTCACTTGCCACAACCCATGTAAACCTCAAGCCCAGCTGTTTCCTCATAGCTACTAATGCTTCTTCTGTCCTGTGTGTTGGTAGGGTGGGTGGGAATGAGCTGGCTTGTCCAGCTCGCAAGGGTGTGTGTTAGCTATTCTCTTTAACCTGCAGCTCGGTGGCTGGGAAGAACATGGCTGCTGGTCTCGGTAGCTGGGCATGCTGGAGATCTAATCTCAGTTCAGCCACACACTTGCTGTGGAGCAGCGGTGAGTGAATCACGTGTCTGAGACTCAGTTTCCTCAACTACAAAATAATCCTATGCCTTCCCGTCAGGATTATCAGGAGGCTTACGGAATGAGGCATGTGGAGGTTGCCAGGTAACACCTGCTTTGAAAAAGCAAACATTTACCCACACATTGGAAAGAATCCAAGTCAAATTCCTAGGGACAACCCTGCAGCCTTGGCCTGTACCCTCTGGTCCACCAGGGGAGTTGGGAAAGGGGGTGGCCTTCTCTAAGCAAGAAGACTAATTGGGCTTCTCTGTATTCCTAATAAGTTATCAACTGGTCATCCTGTTTTCAATACCTTGCTGCCTCCGCTGTCAGGAACAGAGAGCCCCAGCACTTGTGGGTCAGCTTATCAACAAAAGAGCAGCTCCGAGCTGATGTTTGGGGGAAGATACTGCCAACATTATCGATTCCCTATGAGTTCTAGCATGCTGCTGAAACAGGAATTGAAGGGGTAAACTAGGACAGGTTTTGGGAAATTTTAGAAATTTTGGAAATTAAGGGGACCATGGAGGAAGCACAGGGCTGGAGAGCAGCAGAAGGTATATTTCCATAGCTGGAAAGCTGCAACAGGTACATTTCCATAGAACGAGGAAGCTGGGAACAGCAAAAGGTCTATATTTACAAAATAAAGAGAAGGAAGCCCTTCATTCAAAAGAAGAAGAAAGCCCAAAGGGAATAAGAAAACAATAAGAAAGTGGGGTGGAGAACCTCACATGTCCCATGTGAAACTCAACCTTTGAGCCTAGGAGTTACTACAGTAACCAGTCTAAGGGAATAGTGACCAATCAGAGGGGCTATCAAGGCACCAGGCTCTGCAACCTTTATAAGCCATAGGGAAAAGGCACTCAGTGGGACCCTTTCCCCCTCCCCATGTGGGAGTCTGTACTTGTTCTTCAATAAATCTCCACTTTTGCCATACCACTTTCTGTCTGTGGATTCATTCTTCACTTCCGGCAGACAAAGAATCCAGATTCCAGTCCAAAAATTCCATTTCACTCCAAAGTGAGGTCACTGGGCAGTGGTGTGAGCCAATGAATTTGGCCCCTGGACCCTCCAGTTCTCAGCCATTATATCACTGAATTTCCTCCAAAAGGTTACTATATGTCTTCAAGGACCTTGTTTGTTCTTTAGTGCCGGGAGCCGGTCCATCCTTGCTGTTTCAAGGGACCTGGCATATATGGCATACTGTTCTTGATATGTTTGCTCATCTCCTTGGCACTATGTGTTTTAACCAAGATCAACTCTCTGAGAAAGGTTGTTTCCCCAGGTAGGGATTTTCCCCTGAAGTTAGGGAGGGAATAAAACCTCTTAACTG
>NW_006284945.1:346383-370938 GCF_000327345.1 Myotis davidii
AGAACATGGCTACAGAACCTGGCTGGAGAACCTGGAGAACCTGGCTGGAGAACCTAGCAAGAAAACTTGGACACAGAACTTGGCTGGAGATTGTGGCTAGAGATCCTGGCAATGCTGCTGATCAACTGAACACTGTCTCCGTGTCATTCCCTCTTCGCCGACTCCGTCCACACCTTTGGGGACCCCTGGACCTGCTGGGGGTCCCCAGCACTTTAGCTTACTGACAGGAAAACCATCTAGCTTGCTTTAAGAATTAGACAGCAGCTTTCTGAAATAGGAATTTTAGGAGAATATAGGCAGGTTTAGGGAATTTTTAGAATCGGGGGTCCATGGGAAAAACACAGGGCTACAGACTGGGAGATGTTACATTTCCATAAGACAAAAAAGCAGGGAGAAGGTACATTTACATAAGACAAGGAAACTGGGAGTAGCCAAAAGGTCTATATTTACAAAATAAAGAAAGCCCAGAGGGAATAGGAGGACAATGAGGGAGAAGGGCTTCAGGGGTTACTAAAATAACCAATTAAAAGGGAATATTGACCAATCAAAGGGAATATCAGGACACAGGGACTTGCAGGCTTTATAAACTGTGGAAACAAGAAGTTGGCAGGACTCTTGCCCCTTCCCCAAGTGGGAGTCTGTATTTGTTCTTTAATAAATCTCCACCTTTGCTATACTGTCTTTAGTTCGAGGACTCATCCTTCGGCTCTGGCAGACAAAGAATCCGGGGAACCATCCTGCCCAGGGGAACACCAAGTGTTCCAATCCAAAAATCACATATCATTCTTTTCAGATAACAAGAACTCTTCTAAGTATTTGTGCTTCTACTTTTGCCCAGGCTGACAGGAAGCAATCGAACTGCACAGCCTCCTAATCCCAGCATCCTTTAAGCCACCATGGTTAGTACATAAAAAAGCATGCAATATTCCCTTTCTATTCCCTTAAAAGTAAACTCTTGGTTCTCCTGCTCTCAAGGTGCCTGCCTCTAAATGGGGTCTTTTGTAATACTTCGTGACATAGTGATTTTCTTTTCCAAGTTCCGGCACTTGAATATTTGTTCTGCCTTATGGCCTCCTGCCTGCATTTTGCATGGACGTTAACCTTCCTGAATGGATTGCAATTCAAATAGATCTGAAGAGATATTTACAAAGAGTCAGTCTACCAATCTTAGGACGTTGCCTTCTTCTTTGTCTTCTCACCTGTCTCCTGACACACTCTGGCCTTTTAGTAATCACCACTTGGCTTTGAAAGGGCGAGGGCTATGCCCTCCATCTTGCCCCAGATCCTCCATTTTTGGGCAGCAGCCATTAGCCATGTGCTCAGCAAGGAGCTTCTTCCCGGAAGCCCAAGCCTCTGCTAGCCACACCTAGGATTTATTTAAACTAACCAATGATAATCAAAGAAAGTGCGTGCCATAGACACAACCACATCTTGTGTAACAAGGCCCCGACTTGTGCCTGGCCAATCGGCAGGGCCCACAGCCCTCTCTCCTCCCCTTACTCCCACCCTCACTATAAAACCCCTCTCCCCACAGAGCTCTCTCTCTCTGCCTCCTGCCTCTGCGTTGGTGAGTGTGGTGGACGGGGAGCTTGAGCTAGCTTGAATAAAGACTCTTTGCTTTTGCATCGGACTCGGCACTCCTTGGTGGATCTTTGGGGGATCTTGAAATCTGGGCATAACATTTGTGAGAATGAGCACAAACAGGGAAATATGAACTCAAGCTGTCAAGCCCAGGAGCAGGCAGTAAAAGAAGCAGCCAGAATGTGATCCGAGCAGACCAGTTCGCTCTCTGAGAGCAAGTCGCAAGACAGCAGTAACTGTTCCAGGTTCCCTTAATGCCTCTGATGATACCCCAACTAGTCATTTTCTCGTCCAAGCACATCCATGTCTGAAACACTTCTGAACACTCCTGAGCATTTCTTAGAGCCAATGAGAATTAAAGTCTTTACTGATTTCTAGATCTGCAGGAAGCCGTTGTAATGAAATTTACCCTATTATGCAAAAGGGCATGTCACTCAGCCTATGGTTGCATTCTGCCAAAACAACCTCCTAAAGTATAAAAAATTCCCTTGGTTAACTGGTTGGTTCTTAATAAGATGCTTTGGCAAAAAATAAGGTGAAATGACATTACCTTCAATGCAAATGAAATGATCTACCATATCCAGATATAAAGTCATTTTAAGTACATAATTTTAAAAAATATTTATATTCATTTTTTTATAAGGAGAGAGGAAGGGAAAGGAAGAGGGAAACATTGGTATGAGAAACACCAATCAGTTGCCTTCTGAACGCAACCTGACCCCAACCCCAACCCCAACCCCAACCGGGAACCTGGAACCTGCAACCTGGGTATGTGCCCTGACCAGGAATTGAAGCAGACATTCAAGCCACTGAGCCACACAAGCCAGAGCAAAGTACATACTTTTTATAACAATAAATGCTGTCAGTTTTGAACATGAGTCAAAAGTAAATATTAAATGTTCAGATGGTATTTTTTTGCCTGTGACCATACTAAATTAAATTGGACTTCTTGAGAGCTTGGGTTCCTTCCTTATGAGCTTGGCATCCTAGTGTCAACACATATTCATGAGACTGGATCCACTTTCCTTCGATTACACCAGTCATAGCCAAATACACAGGAATAGAATATATTGAAAGCAAAGGAACCTGTCACATATATACTAAAATCTTTGCTTACATTTATACTCTCACTCTAGAATTGATATATTTATGTATAAAAATCAATCCCAAGAAATTTAATGCAGTGGATGAGCATAATTATTACTATTGGGTGCAATTAACTCCTTACTTGCTATCTATTAACCAAACATTCCTCTTCAATTTTTCTAATGGGATCTTATGAACCATGTAATTTCAGAATGCATACATTCCATGCAAAATTTCTGCTTCCAGCAGTAGTAAAATGTATAACTAAACTAAAAAGACAAACAGAATCATTATTGGGCTCATTCATGATTGAGACATAAAAGTATAATGTTCTTACCTGTAAGATGAGGATGGAAATTCCTACCTCACAGGGTTGCAATGAAGGAACCATGAAAGAATGTGAATGTACTGTGTAAAATGTTAAATGACATCAATGATAACAACACAACTAAAACTTATAGAGTGTTAGTGAATACCTTGCACACACTAACTCATTTAGTCAACTCAACAATGCTCTTGGGTCAGTATTATTATTTTCCTCATTTTACAGATGAGGAAGCTGAGGTTTAGGAGATGAATGATACATTCTGAGAGCAGTGATCCCAGTACTTTGTCAGTGATGACTCAAAGTTTAGAAATCTCATGTGATGCAATGGGGAGAACTGTTCTTTCTTAACCATTTGTTTGTACTTTGTTTAGAAATTATTCTTTCACTTCCACTAGAAAGTTAGTATTTAGAGCTCTATCTTTGGAGATTAAGGATAACTTACATTTAGCATTACTACACATAAATCAATGTTTCCACTTTTTAGTAAGAACATTCTGTTTGTGAAAAGCCCCGTAAAAAGTACCAAAATGAATTTTATAGCAGACTTAAATCTCTTCTTTCTTCTCAGGGTGTATGTTCTTATACTAGCACAGTTGAGGACAACCTAACACTGCCAACCCCCTCCTTTGCAAACAGAAAACTTCACTTCATGTTGTTTGTAAGGCAACGTGCCTGGCTCTGAGAAACAAAGCCAGGCTGGTAGTATAAACATCTCAAGGCCATGGATCTCTTTATCAGCAACCTAAGGGTAGGCAAAGCAATCCCTCTTTGCCAAGGAATGGTCCAGGAGTGGGGCCCGTGACCCAAAGAGATGAAGCTTTGACCCGTGAGATGAAGAAATAGCAATAATAGAAACAAATCCTTACATAAACTTACTAAGGGTAAGCTCGTTTGGAAGCTTCTCCTTGATAAAGAAGAGAACTAGAAGAAGGCTTCTTTGTCACTGCCCCTTTCCCTCTTCTTGGGAAGTTGGAGTAAGGACAGATGTTTGGTTGGCAGTTATCTGTGACCGTGAAGAAAACACTGCTGATAACATTAAGAATGGCAAGACAAAAACTCAGCACCTGGATCATTGATGACATCATTAAACCACTGAACAACCACAGAGATTTCCAACCAGACTTATTTTTATATGAAATAGTTAAATGTTTATGTTTAATTACATTTGCTACTTGCAATTGAAAGCACCTCAACACAATTCCGTGATTGGTGGGTATATTCTTCACAGCAAACTGATGAGTATTATCCAAAGAGGATATAATCCATGAAGAAAATAACCTGAAATTTATTGAGTTTTTATTCCACTGGTCAGAATGAAACCATTTCAATACCATTATTTGGTGTATTTTTTTGTTCTCTTAAAACTACTAGCTTTTGTTTTTGTTTTTTAATTGAAAAGGGTTATATGTATCTCCTCCAGCTTTTCAAATGTCAGCTGGTCCATGACATTTAAGAAACAATTCTCCTGTTTACAATTTGGTGAAAGTATTTAACAGAAAAACATCCATTCTATATCTTTTTAAAAGTCAAATTATAGAAAAATACGGTATGAACTTTATGAAAATCTTTTTGTGAAAAGAAAAATACAGAGATGGACTGATGGAAAGAGAGAGAAGTTTAAAAATATTTGCCCCCAAATGTGAGTGCTTATTTCAAGGGGACATTTATTTTGTTACTAGAGGCCTGGAGAATGAAATTCATGCAATAAATTCGTGCATGGCAGGGGGGAGGGGGGATCCCTTAGCCCGGCCTGCACCCTCTCCAATCTGAGACACCTCGGGGGATGTCTGACTCACAATCTGGGACCACAGGCTCCTAACGGCTCGCTTGCCTGCCTGCCTGATTGCCCCTAACTGCCTCTGCCTGCAGGCCTGATCGCCACCTAACCATCCCTTGCTGGCCTGATCACCCCTAACTGCTTTCCCCTGCCAGCCTTATCACCCCCTAACTGCTTGCTCCCCTGCCAGCCTGATTGCCCCTACCCACTTCTGCCTTGGCCCCTGCCACTGTGGCTTTGTCCAGAAGGAAGTTGGACATCCAGAAGATATCCGGTCAACACGGTCTAATTAACATATTATCCTTTTATTAGTATAGATGTTTTGTGTTTCCTAAATTTTCTACAATATTATTTTTTTATGTTTTTTTTAAAAATATATCTTGATTGATTTCAGAGAGGAAGGGAGAGGGATAGAGAGTTAGAAACATCGATGATGAGAGAGAAACATCGATAAGCTGCCTCCTGCACACCCCCTCCTGGGAATGTGCCTGCAACCCAGGTACATGCCCTTGACCAGAATCGAACCTGGGACACTTCAGTCCGCAGGCTGACGCTCCATCCACTGAGCCAAACCAGTCAGGGCAGTTTTCTACAATATTATTAAAGTTACTTGACACAGCCAATAACTACAACTGATACCTTTATTCCTTCTAAAAAATGTTTCTGTGACAGAACACATCTTTGCATGATCAAAATGAATCATAATACTTCTCCACATTAAGTAAAATCCTAAAAATAAAGGTTATATGCAGTTCTCCATAATTCTAGGCCTCCAAGTGCATACAATGATGAAGCAAAACAATATATGCACGAATGATTCTCATCATTGATGTTTCTATCTCCTTCTCCCTTCCTCTCTGAAATCAATAAAAATATTTTTAAAAAGATAATTTATAGCAATCTTTCAGAAAATGACTACATTTCAAATATCCTAGATGTTGCATATAAACAAGACAGTTGGAGTTGTTGTAGTGTTAACTACCTAAGAAAAAGTTTTAATTTATTACCATACTTCTAGAGATGATAAACTATAAACATAAAAAAAAAGAGCCTCTACAGTCTTCCCACTAAGTAAAATTTAATCCTGAAGGGGCATCTGTTTGCAGCAAGTTTTGAAATATTCTCCATAAAAAGTTCAATCAGATGAGGAACCCGTAGAGCTCTGAGGCCGAGCTTTCTACTCCTTAGCCATGAGATAATTCTCAAAAACATGGTAGAGTCTTTTTTTGTGTGTGAGTGTTATTTCATCTACTTAATGCCAAGCCCAAAAAAACAACTCTCTGGTTTCCTGAATTATCCACATGAAGTAACACATTCAGAGCCCAGACAGCGGTAACCGAGTGTTGACCGCTTCTTCCTGTCACAGCAGAACTAAAGATGTTAGAATCAACATTTGCTCAATTTAAAAAGAATAAGCCCACTAGTTAATAACAGCTTATTTTTTTCACCACTATGTATTTTAATACAGTGGCCTGTTTTTAAAATAAATTAAATGCAAATATTGAGTGTTTATAGTATACGTATGAAAATTTGAATGTTTGAAAGTTTATCAAAAGCTTCTAACATGAAAACTCATGTTTCAATGTTATGAATCAATGTTTCTCTCTCACATGCATCTCTCTCTCTGTCTCCCCTCCTCTCTCTAAAAATCAATAAAAATATCCTTGGATGAGGATTTTAAAAAAAGAAATATTGTCTTTTGAAGAAATAGTATTTGTAAGACTCTTAGAAAATCTTAGAAAAATCAAGTCCAGTACACTTAAAACATAGTAAATATATAATATTTTGATTAGTATTTAATATTTTCTTTTTTGCTCCTCTAGGATATTTCTAACCCATCATTTGCTTTTATTTATTGATGCATTTTATAGAGAGAGGAAGTATCATTTGTTTTTATTTATTGATTGATTTTACAGAGAGAAGAAGAGAGAGAGAGAGAGAGAGAGAGAGTGAGAGAGAGAGAGAGAGAGAGAAACATTGATTTGTTCTACTTGTTTATGCATTCATTGGAACCCCCTTATGTCTCTGCCCTAGCTGGGGATCAAACCCATAACCTTGGTTCTACCCAACTGAACTACACTGTCAGGGCTATCATTTGTTTGCCTGAATCCAAAAAGAATACTTATTTAAATTGTCTATGGCTTTAGAGAAGAACTTTCTCTGAATTTATAGGGATAGAACCAAATGATCATCACATTTACAGAGATTTTTAAAACTATACTCATATGATTTGGAACCATTCTCCTCCAATCTCCCTTTCTCTCTCCTGTGACTGCTGAGACAATTGAGAGGAAAAGAAGAGTATGGAATAGCAAGTCATCCTAGATACATGTTACATAAAACTCACGAAACACTATTCCAAAACAAACCACATTCATGAAGAGTTAGTGCAGAAGAAGCAAGAGTCCCAAGCAATGCCCAGAACTCTAAGATCGGCTCTACAAAGCTGTCCTGTGAAAAGCTGTCACACTGTCCCAATCAGATAGATCCTGGAGACCTCTACCAGATCACACACACAGGTTCTCCGGATCCAGGGAGCCTAAACTGGACTAGACTAGCCCTCTGTAGCCTTCATCTTGGAGAATAACAAAATCTTTCTAGCTCTTGTAACTCAGACACAATCTCCCAGGCATTCTGCAATACTGGATTACGTCTCTTCGTGATGTATTCCAGCTATGAGTGCAGCATCTGTTTCCAGGTGACACCAGGTCCCTGAGCCAATTACCCTATTCACTTTTCTTCTCTCTAGGGACAGGTTTATGTTTAATCCTTTATCTCTATTAGATTAGATGTCTATTGTCCCTGGGGAACCTTCGCCCTATTAGACACATTCCTGAAGCCGAGGCATAAAAGTTGTAATGTTAAAGTCAAATTCATGTCTTTCATCTCCCTCCCTTAAAGAACTATGGCCCATTCCTAGTAAAAATAATCAAAAAGTATAATTTAGTATTAGAAACCAAGAGAAAGTTTTTGTGACATCAACACTATGACTTGTCTTTACCTTAATCTAAGAAAGCATATTAATTTGGAGTAAGAATTTGCAGCCCAATGGTGTCACAAATTACCCTCTGTGTAACTGTATTGCTTATTTTAATGTTTATTTTAAAATGCTTTAGTTTTTAAAATGTCTGTTACCCAATTTCAGATAAAATACCATTGTAAAATGAAAATTATCTTTCATTATAAAAACAGTAAGTACATTATAGTTGTTGCAAAAAATAGATTAAGACCATATGCATAATCACATAGCCCATATATACCCAGAATGTAATATAAAAAGATTATAGAAAACCGGAAGAGCAAAAGGAGAAATAATAACCATCATTTTACCATCTTTAAACAACTACTTTTTACCATTTTGGTATTATTTTCTTCCTGGTTTTTTCCTCTATGCATGCAATCCCACTCTCTCCACTCACTGTAAGGAAGTCTTTGACTAAGAATTAGTCAGGCTACATCAATACCTTTTCCTCTTAAAAATAAAATTAGATGAAAAGAATAAAATAAGAATTTTTTATTATCGTTTCAATAAGACATTAGATAGTCTCCCCTGACTCACGTAAGAGCAATAAGAAGATGTACTGAATAATAAATCAGACACATTTGAAAGTGAATGAACAGCTTCTGCAATACAGTTAGTTACACAGAAGGGTAATTTGTGACAACATGCATATGGGCATTCATCTATTCAACACACATTGAATAGGCAAACAGGAAAAGAGAAAACAAAAGTGTGCAACTATAAGCCAAATTCTGTGATAGGAACTGACTTCAAAACTGGAAGAGAAAATCTAAATCTAAGAGCAACGTGCCAGCAAACCATAAAAAAAAGGCACAATGGATTTTGATGGGTGGGGGTCATAATCTGCATTTTGAAGAGATGCTGAATCCATAGGAAACATATTATGGAGCCAGATTTTGATGGCCTTTCAAACCTATCAAGAGAATTTGGACACCTGTAGACAACGGGAAACCAGGGAAGGTTTTTTATCGCCGGTGACAAGATTAAATCAGCGACTAAGATAATGCTGAAAGCCCAGGAAGAGACGGATGTGGAAAGTCAGTGAGCAGGCACAAAACAGTGGTGGGGCCTGAAGGAGGGCAATGGGAATGAATGCGTAGAAATGGAACTGAAAGCCCTTCACACAGGATTTGGTTATGAATTAGAGGTGTGAATGGAAAAGGGGCAGTGAACTAAACCTGACAAGCTTACGGGAGGCCTACATGGCGAGCTTCACACACTCAGAAACCAAAAGTAAACACAGGATGGTCTGAACATAAAAATTCTTAACTGAAACGTGAGTCATACTGGGCAGTCACATCCTATACCAATAGCTTCCTTGACAAAGGTCAATCCTTACTCCTTACCTTAAGTGAACCTGTCTTTTGTCTTTTTGCATGTACAATACTACACTCTTGGAATGTCAGAGCTATTCCCTCAGGGTACAACCTCCCACCACAGTACAATACCACAGACCCCCTCATTGTTATTTTGTTTCCCAAATACTGTCTCTAAGTATTGTAAGTGTTCATTGTTAACTATCCTGTACCCACCAATGTAGAATAGGCAATGTCTCTGTTTTACTCCTTATTCAATCTCAGAGAGTTCCTGCTTTGCTTTCTCTTACCTCCCTAATCTACCACCAATGGATTTCATGCAACCCCCTTATGTCTCCTTTTTTTATTCTAATGTATAAAATAAGCTGTAAAACTGCCAGTCTCTGTAACATTTTCTCAATCTGTTGAGGTTTTGCTTCCCAGCAGTTGCCATCATTTTGGCTCAAGTAAACTCATAAAAATCCTCTATAGATTTGGACATTTCTAACGTCAATGACAGAGGTGAGAAGGGAGAGGTGCGTGCTAGGCAGATTTCCTGGTCCCATGGACCTGCTAAATCTGAATCTGAGATAAAGCCTGTCCATGTGTATTCATGGGAGAAATAAATTGTCCAGGTGAGTCTGGCCCAAATACCTGGTTAAGGATCCAGGACATAAAACCTGGTTCTCAAAAATTTTTACCCCAAAAGAACTCAGTAATTAAGAACTGGAGAACCAAGTACCAATCAAAGTGGTGCAATCACAAAATATCAGGAACCACAAAATACAGGTTCAAAAAAGTATTTCTGCAAATATGAATGTAGGGAGAGTCATTGAAAACCAACTACAACTTAAGACAACCCTGGTTACAAAAATGTCCAGAATGTCATACACAGTGAGGGCTTTGTAATGTTGCAGAGCACCATGTGACAGACTTTGTAGCAGAATACTGAATTAAAACTCCTCCTCCCCACTGCTACACAGACTGTCTCATTTTAATGTATGTGTGCCACATTTTAGTAAGCTTTAATAAACTTCAATAGTTTCCTAGTAGGTAATATTTGTTCAAACCAAAAGTGTGGGAGTCCTAATTTTTTATTTTTCAAAAGCATCCATGTGGGTTACTAGCAGACTGCATGTAAGTGATGCTTGAGAAATGGCTTAGAAAAGGAAGCCTAGAGAGGATGTACTGTCCATCCTCAAATGCATACTAGACAGTCATGCAGAAGGGGAAATAACATACAGCTAGAGTAAGAACTAGAAGTAACAAAGGATTATTGGAGCCCTGAGCGGGTAGCTTAGTTGATTGGAGTGTCGTCCCAGGCACCAAAAGGTTTCGGGTTCGATTCCCAAGATGGGGAATGTACAGGAGGCATGCTCAATGTCTCTCTCTCTCTCTCTCTCTCTCTCTCTCTCTCTCTCTCAAAAGCAGTAAACATATCCTCAGATGAGGATTATAAAAATAAAGAACTAATGGAAGGATACAACTTTCAGGTCAATTATGGAGAACAGCCTTCAAACAATCAGAGCTACCCCAAGCAGACTGGACTAAAAGGAACTTGTTAAGGTTAAAGTCCTCAGTTTCTGACAATGGATGACCAAGTCAACAATAAGGAATTGCTTTACCCAAGTAGGAAGCTAGTCCTAATGACAACACTCTATGCTATCATCTATGACCTTCTCTGCTGTCAAGAAAACAAAGTTGAAAACGATTGATGGCCTACCCGATTGATGGTCTACCCATTTCTCTCCTTCTAGCCCCAAAACAAAGTAAAAATGCTAATCTTCATTTCCCCCCCTCCTGATTAGACCCTCTGAATGCTGGGATGTTCTGAATTCAGAGCAACCCGAAGCAATATCAGCCAATGCCTCCGAGTCTTTCAAATCTATCAACGTGGAATGCGGAATGTTTTTGGAGCTACCAAGTAAATAAAACCATGGATAAAAATGCTATGTGATTTACTTCAGATTCACACTGTATTATTCAAATAAAGTAGATAAACCTGTCTTAGCATCACGTCATGAAATATTTCTAGCCAATCCTCATCTTATTTATTCTATTGTTATCAAAAATTAATGTATGTCAACTTATGGTGACAAATTTTAAATGTGTGAGGCAGTATATCGTTTTTCAACCTTCTTTTTAGGAGGATGTCAGCAAAAAGTTTGAAGAACACTCCTTAGAACCACCTATTCAAACCTAGAAAACTACAGAGACCATCAATTTTTCCTAATTAAGCCTCACAATGTTCCTTGACCTATTCTCAATATTCTCTTTCTTTTACAGTCAGTACCAAGTGTTGCTCTCCCTCAGTGGGGCCATTTTTCACAGGTCATAACATTTCTGTCTTCAGCAGAGTTCCCACTTACCAGACAAGAGAAAGCACAACATAACTGCTCTGACAAGCGAATGCTTCTCAAATGTGACCTCAGCAAAAATTTAAAAATTGCTTTTTGTCATTCTCGAAGTCAAAACTGCTATTGTTAGTATCACAACAAAAAATAGACCTGGAATACTAGGTCTAAAAAGGGAATAATAACCCACAGTTGATAGGGGCCCAGCAAGTGGAAGAATCCACGTATGATTTAAGTACTACTGCTAG
Organism: Myotis davidii; assembly: GCF_000327345.1. Taxonomy (NCBI): domain Eukaryota; kingdom Metazoa; phylum Chordata; class Mammalia; order Chiroptera; family Vespertilionidae; genus Myotis; species Myotis davidii. The sequence continues at coordinate 358,075 of NW_006284945.1, forward strand.
AAGGCTAGTTATAAAACTCCTCCAATCACACCCGTCCTGTCACAAAGAGGGATGCCAGCTGCCAGCTGCGATGCCAATCCAGGCTGGGATGGGGAACTATTGGTTTGTAACCTCAGGAGTTCCCCAGGCGACATTCAAAAGTGGCCCCGGTACACAGAGGACAAGGTGAAAGAAACCAAAGAAAGAGAGAGGCAGCCGCTCCATACTGGTAGGTGGCAGGCTTAGTGATCATGGGGTCTCACCGCCGAGGCTTGTCTTGAGTGCTGCAAAATGAGTAGATCTCCGCACCTGCCCACCAGAATCTTCAAGTTGATAGAGTGGCCTCAATGTGGTTCGGTCACGGACACAGTGGTCTCAACAACACAGTGCTCGCTCAAGGCTGCACCCTTGAAGTGGCTGCCAGTATGGGAACAGCAGGTGGAACTCACATTCCATGGACAGGGGAGGGGGTAAGGATTGCTCAGGTCCAGCTTGGGGTTTGGGTCAACCAGCAGCCACATCCTCTGATGACCTCCTCTAGCAAGAGTTAAAGGGGGACGAATACGCACGTGGAAGAAGCTCCCCCACCCCCTGTGAACTCCTGATGCACTTCCCTGTCTCAAAGATGAGAGAACTGGGACCCTTAAAGAGAGGACTCCACTTGCGAGGATCCTGTCCCGCAGGCCTCCCACAAGGAAAGCACTAAAGAGAACACTGACGGCTGATGATCTTTATTTTGCTTCACCTTCTTTTTAAGGAACCAAACAGCCTCGCCTCTTTCATTGAAGTAAACAAGAAAAAAAAATCTTTGAATAACAGCCAAAGACTTGCTCTTTACTCCAAAATTTTCAGCCACTATCATTTTCATTTTCACTTATTCATACACAGCGATTTACCTTTCGTGTGGATAATATATAGAGACACTATCGTACTTTTGCTGAATGAGTTATTAAATGAGATAATGTCAGGTGTTTTGTAGGAAATAGTAACCAGTGTCTAGTACCAGGACGCTGGCTCTTCTTTATACTGTTACTTGTGATTGAAGATGAAACAGAGCTTCTGAAAATGTTTCCAAATGTCCTCCACACTGCTGGCCCCCACACTTTTTATAAGCCATATTTATATTAACCATGTTTTCGTTTGCCAGGATCTTTGAAAGTAATTATAAGTATCTAGAAAGTGGAGTTGATGTCATACATTTTCCTTCCCCCCCACCCCGCCTCAGTGCCTACGGCTTGGCAGTGATTCCTAGGTAATGGGGCTCTTACGTCGTATTTGGAGGATCCATTGCAAGGCCATTGGGGTGTACACCTTGGGAATTTAATTTTCTCATTTCCTTCTGGATTCCACAGTCTATGGTGCAAACAACAATAGAGGTGTAATAAAAATGTTTACTCTGGGCACCCTTCTTGGGCTAATGCATAATAAATTGTTGAATCCTCACAAACTGCTAAGGTAGATGCTATCATCATCACCATCATCACCAACCCCCATTATTATCATCAAGTCCCAATTTGAAGCAGACAGGCAGTAATTAACCTATTAGTGAGGCAGTCACTCCGTTCCCATGTGGTAGAACCAGGGCTTGAGCACAGCCACGCTGGTTCCAGAGTCCAGGGGTTAGCCATTATCCTGCAATACCACAGTCAATACTCACAGCAACACTTGTGAAAAAAGAAAAGTCAATGCAAGAGTCCAAAAATTAACAGAAAGTCAAAGAGACTAATACCTTCCTCCTTTGCTTAAGCATAACACGTACAGAAAACTGCACAAATCAAGTGAACATCTTAATGAAATATTATAAAGTGAACAGGCCCACGAAATCACCACCCAGATCAAAGAAACTGAACCTTACCAGCCTTCTATAAGCTTATCTGGTATCCTCTCATCACTACTCTCTCCCACTTCCCCAAAAGTAAGCATTACCCTAACTTCTAACATCATTTATAAATGTTGAGCTTCATAAGAATGGAACCATACATTACAGGTACGGGCAAAAGTAGGTTTACCCTTGTCAGTACACGAAACAGAGTTTATTCTTGTATTATTATTTATTCTCATATTATAAATTTTTCCATATGAACAACTAACTATAAACCTACTTTTGCCCACACCCATATATATTCTTTTGGGTCTGGTTTCTTTTGCTTGATGCATTTGCATTTTTTGATGTAAGGTTATATACATCTTGCCTGGCTGCAGTAGTATATGCTTCACTTGTTACTTTGGATAAACTGTAATGATAGTCACAGATTGTCAGCAAGTTCACAAATACACTAGAGCCGTGGTCGGCAAACTGTGGCTAGCGAGCCACATGCGGCTCTTTGGCCCCTTGAGTGTGGCTCTTCCTAAGCCTTAGGAGTACCCTAATTAAGTTAATAACAATGTACCTACCTATATAGTTTAAGTTTAAAAAATTTGGCTCTCAAAAGAGATTTCAATAGTTGTAGTTGATATTTGGCTCTGTTGACTAATGAGTTTGCCGACCATTGCACTAGAGAGAGTGAAGATTCGCATATGCATTGAAGAGGAGAAAAAGCCTTCCAGGACTGTATTGGCATTTCACTGCGTCCACTCTTTCTTTTGATTATCATAAGACAGGGTAGTTATCTTCTCAGAAGTCCAGGTTCTGCCATTTTAAAAATCTGTGTGCCTATGGGTAAGCTGCCTCACCATCCAAATGCTGGTGGGAAGAATAAGTGGGATGTAAAGGCACTTCGTGGACGGCAAAATCACTATACCTACTTCAGGTGTGTTTAATGTTGGGGTTCATGTTGGCAGCCTCGGGTGATGATGATTCTTTGATCCCTCCGGATGATCTATGGGAGCTCACAGACTTGGACAGAAGCTTCCTCCGGTCAAGGAGGACCATTTATTTTTTGTGGAGGGGGGAGAGGCAGAAAGACAGGCAATGCTGGGCACTGAGATTTGGAAGAGTTCTTGGTTCGTGTAGGACCCATCTGGGGTAGCTTCCTGCAGAAGCTGGAATATCCAGAGTTAGGAAATTAGGTTTCCAGAGTTATTCCTCTTTCTTCCAGTTGTCATGGAGACCAACCCCAGTCCTTTCATTCCTTCTGGTACCGGGAACATTTCTCCAAAGCAGGCAGAATGGAGGGGGCTTAGCCCAAATGCGCCAGTGGAGGTGCTGGGGGAGGGGGTGGTAGTGAAAATAACTCCATGGAGGAACTAGGCCTAGGGACAAAGGCTAAAGTGGGCTGCAGTTCCAGCCCTTGTTTGCCAGCATAGGCCGCGGGCACCTCTGCTGGGCTGGAGGAGGGCGCTGGGAGAGGAGGAGGCGGAGCAGGAAGGCGGGGAAGGAGGTACCTTGGGAGACCTTCCAGGGCCCCAGGGTACTGAACAGAGGAGCCCTCTTCTCTTCTCCTTCCCTTCCTCCCTGGGACTGTTCACCTCCACAAACATAGAGAGATAAGCACAGGTATTTCTCTTCATTTCGATGGTGATGGAAATAGAATATTTCATGTACTAAACTAGTTGTCAGATCTGCTCCCAGCTACGGAAGTTAGCATACTAGAGGCCACAGAAATGATTCTGGAGAAGAAATTATTTGCAGCTACTAATCATACTGGACAAAAGGCTAATATCCTTGTAATATCCCAAGTGTAGGCAAATAGCTCATTAGCAAAGGTCAGGTACAGAGAATGCACAAGGACAAATGGAGAACAAAGGCAAGTAAATCTTTTGAGTCTTACTAGAAACAAATATCAATTAAAGGAATGGGATATCACTTTTCACATTAACTTATCAATTTTTTTAAATATATATTTTATTGATTTTTTTACAGAGAGGAAGGGAGAGGGATAGAGAATTAGAAACATCAATGAGAGAGAAACATCGATCAGCTGCCTCTGGCATACCTCCCACTGGAAATGTGCCCGCAACCAAGGCACATGCCCTTGAACGGAATCGAACCTGGGACCTTTCAGTCCACAGGCCGACGCTCTATCCACTGAGCCAAACCAGTCAGGGCAACTTATCAATTTTTTAATAATATAATCATCTTCAATACTAAGAAGGGCGTGAAAACTCTCCTTCCCTAGTGGAGTGTCAATTGGTTCCACTTTTCCAGACATCAGTCCGGCTGTAGATATCATACACCTTGAAGAGAGTCATTCCCCTCGGTGCTAGTTTGTATTTATCCAAAGAAGTTTATCAGGATAAGTGAAAAGATTAATATACAAAGATGATCAGAGTACTATTTCTAATAGGAAAAACTAGAAACTTAACATGTTTAACATTAAGGAATTGGTTACCTAAATTAAGCTCAAACAATCAAATATGAAGTAGCCACTAAAAATTATACTTATGGAGAGGTTTTAAGTGACATGAAACATATTTATAATGTACAGGGGAGAAAAGAGCAACAAAAAACATTGTAAGGAGAGAGCATATAAATCAAGCATATCAAACTTAAAGGCTAACACGGGCCAAATAAACGAGGCACACAGCCCGCGGGCTGAGAGTTTTACATGCTTGATGTAAATGAAGTGCCCAGTGCCCAGTGCAGTCAGTCCCTGGCACAGCACAGGGCACTCGCTCCCTGGGGGATATGTACTAAGTGAGCTGAAGTGTATGGAAACGTAGGAACAAGGTTGAGGCAAAAGTGGCAAAAGAACTTTGGTTGCCTCTGGATAAGACCTCAAGACATTCTCTTCCCTTAATCTTCCTATTTTTTTAATGTTTTCATTTCTTCTTATTATAATAAACATTTCTTTCTTTAGAATGAGGAAAAAATTTAAAACTAAGAAACAATAAAAAAAAGTGCTCTTTAATTCTTAGCTGACAGCTAAGAATAGGGACATCCCCAAACCACACTTTTTTTTTTCAACTGGGGGCGGCTATTTAACAGTAGTTACTAAACCTGCCTGGAGGAAAGCCTGGCTGTAGGCAGGACCAGATGGCAGCAAGCTCCCAGAGACAAAAACCACGCTGAGTGTATGAAGCCAATAGGAAAAACAGATGGAAGTATACGCTTTAAGAAATGTTCCAAGTCCATGTCATGGTTTCTTTGAAATAAAACTGAAACTTTTTTTTATGATAGAAACATCATTAAAGTGGCATGGCTTTCTCCAATTATAAAAGTATTGATAGATACTAAACAAATGTTTTTCAGAAAATATTTCTTAATGACTGGCGTATTTATCTATACAGGGTACTGTTCATTATAACATTAATAGGTGCTTTTTGTAGTCATTCCGGCCATAAGTGTTCAGGACCCGCTTAGTGAAAAATCAGAAGACATCAGACACTTGTGAAATTATTGCAAGTCTAAAACAGGTCAAGTACTTTACAAGTTTACAGTGCAATGCGTTACTGATTCAATATTTATTCCTATTCAAATAAAGAATTGATCAGGGCATGAGTAACCAAAAACTGAAGTCAGGCCTGAAGCCCATTTCTCCTCTTGCTATCCTTACGTGCAAATTCCAACTTATTTAACAACGCTGTGCCTCATTTCTTCTTGTGTAAAATTGAAAAAATAATACATTGAAGGGTGGTTGGAAGGATTTAACAGTTGACATATGTGAAACATTTTAAAAGAACACCTGCAGTCAATAAATAGCTATGTAAGTATCAACTATTAGTATCATTACTCCAGAATGAAGAAAATCTACTATACTAAGATCTTTGTCTATATCAAAAATCATAAAATTGAGAAACTACAGATTTTGACATTTAAAGTACCTTTTATTGAGCTTCCTACTCTCTTATTGTAGTAACTAGAGGCCTGGTGCACAAATTCATGCACATTGAAAGCAAATTAATTAGAAGAAATTATTTTAGAGGCCAGAGCGGGACTGCAGGAGGGTGGCTCCAGTCCCCATCAGGCCAATCGAGGCAACTGGCCAGGGAGAGACTTGTGGGAGGGCTCCAGGGTGTGTCTGGCTCACCCTGCCCAGTCCTGATCAGTCAGACCCCAGCAGCAAGCTAACCTACTGGTCAAAGCATCTGTCCCCTGGTGGTCAGTACACGTCATAGCGACTAGTTGAGTGGTCAGATCGGTCAGACACTTAGTATATTAGGCTTTTAAATATATAGATAACCACTGATAATGATAGTCCAGCTTTTAAATGCTTAAGGAATCCAATGGACATTAATAAAGGTCTCACACATTAAAAAAAGTTTCAGGAGTAAACCTTTTTTCCCCCCACTGAGCCTCCTAACACAAGATCATGAAATGCTCAACATTGAATTCCACTGAACTAAGTTCACTTGTAAAAGTCCATTATCCCAGTCACAATGGGTCTAGTATTTTAAAAACTTACATTTTAACACCACCTCTATGAATGGGAGGAGCTAAGTAAGTGAGTCTAAAAGACTGAGAAACTTAATAATTGGGGTAAATTCAAATCCAAAATGATCCATTTTTTGCAGTTTTAAATGACCTATTAAAATTGTATTATTTAACGAGTTTTAAAAAACAACAACATGCCGAAACCGGCTTGGCTCAGTGGATAGAGCGTCGGCCTGTGGACTGAAAGGCAGGTTCGATTCCGTTCAAGGGCATGTACCTTTAAATTAGGACATTAAAAAACATATGTTTGGCTCAGCATGATGCTCTTCTAATAGAAACAAATGGTCTTTAATGTGGTATCAGTTTTTATTTCTTTTAAACAGTCACTTTAACATATGTTTGTGTATATGTATATGTATGTGTATACACATACATATATGTACATGCATTTCACTCATCTTTTCATAGTTTTCAAAGAATGATCATGTATACTGTCCATTAAGTGTTAACAAATAGTCAATTCAAAAATTTCAGCCTCAGAACCCAAATGATCATTTAAAGAAAAAACCTAGCTCCAAGAATGAGTATTAAAAAAAAATAAGGATTGAGCTAGAATATCTGAAATGTATCTGTAAGAAATTGGAGTTTTACTTATTACACTTAAAATATGTGATCATAAATTTGATTATAACATCAAGTTCCCCTCCCCAAAATACATTATATCAATGATAATTCTCCTTATCAGATTGCAATTACAAACTCTTCTACAAAAACTTTAGAAAAAAACCCCTAAAATATGAAATCCTGAAGGAAATAGAATAAGAGTTAAAAAATCATGAGCATCTATCCAGCAAAATTGCTTCTAATCAGTATGTCTTATTTATCTCAGCAAAGATAAGTGTCAATCTTTTTAACTTGTGCATTTTTTTTTGGCAAACAAATTTAAAGTTAAATTTCAGAAAGTTCACAATAGGTGACTAAACAAACAAAAGTTTTCCTAAAAGTCTTCACTCCAATACAGTATAGTGGGTAAAGAACCTTAAAACTAAAAATCATGAGTACTCAATATAAAAATGAGTCATCATAAATACAAAATCTTGAATTTAGATGCCTTACACGGACGTGCATTTTGGATGATTTTTGCTCAATAAACTTAAAATTGAAAGTTCATTTTTCTTTGTTTACTCTAGGACAATAATTTTTATAAAAAGGAATAATATATCTCTAAAATAAATTATTGTAAGTTAAATATAGTGAAGAATGTTGCTTTTTAAAAAATTCCGAGTACCTATGCCAACATAGCACATTTGTGCTTGCCTGTAGAGGCACACAACCAGTATATGGATAAAGGAATAAAATTATGTCTTAACATTTCAATAAAGCCATGTTAGATTTTCATTCTCATTTCCTGGGGTTACCTATAGGAATGTTTGTAGTATAGGTAACTATTCTAGGTAAACTTCTCTTATGCTCTCCTAATAGAGATAAATAGAAAGTAAACGGGAGCAGGTGGCTTTGAAGCTAGAGAAGGTAAAGGACTAAGGCAAATTTTGTGGTACCGGCTGGTTCCCATTAATATAGGGCAGCTTGGCTCACCTGTGTCCATACATTAAAAAATTAAGTGGGTCACTGAGACAATTTTTGGATAATTCATCTCAGAAAATACTTGGACCTAAAATAGCCATCGCACTGAAACAAAGATGAATTCTTGACTAGTGCTACACTCCATTTTATTTTGTTGGCTGAAGACTGATTATGATGGCGATCCTACGCCCTCCTAAGTATTTCTAAGTCTCCATCCCCCTCACAGCTCTTCCACTGACTAACTTGAAAGATTCTCTTTAAAGGAATAATGCAAAGTAACTTTTAACTTTGAAGTAAGTTGACTTTAAAATCCAATTTGATACTGACACCTAATGTTAGAATTATCATCTAACATTAAAAGCAACAAGCAGCCTTCTCTAGATCACATCATTTAACTCCCAATTTAACAAAGGAAAGGCCCTGATGTAAAAATGTTAACATCATATACTATTTATAACTAATACAAATAAGAGATGAATAATATAATCTAAAAATAATTTGCATTATCTCTGGGAATCCTAAAAAAAATCAAAAATAAAAAATCAAAGACTCTATAAGTATTCATCAGTTCTTTAAAGATACATGAAAGTTTTCAGATAAAAATTTCCAAACAAGATTTTATTATCCAAACCAGTTTGGCTCAGTGGATAAAGCGTCGGTCTGCAGACTAAAGGGTCCCAGGTTCAACTCCGGTCAAGGGCATGTACCTTGGGAGCGAGCACATCCCCAGTAGGGGCTGTGGAGGAGGCAGCTAATCGATGTTCTCTCTCATTGATGTTTCTAACTCTATCCCTCTTCCTTCCTCTCTGTAAAAAATCAATAAAATATATTTTCTTTTAAAAAAGATTTTATTTTTTTTAGAATCAGAACATAGATCATATATTTTTTTAAAACATATTTTTTTATTGATTTCAGAGAGGAAGGGAGAGAGAGAGAGAAATATCAATGATGAAAATCATTAATTGACTCCCTCCTGCATGCCTACCACTGGGGATCTAGCCCAAAAAGGACCTTGACCAGAACCGAACCTGGGACCCTTCAGCCCGCGGACCAAAGCTCTCTCCACTGAGCCAAACTGGCTAGGGCAGGCTTCTCATTCTTAATCCAGCACATATTAGGCCAATATCCTGGTGCTGCCCTGACTGGTTTGGCTCAGTGGATAGAGCGTCAGCCTGTGGACTCAGGGGTCCCGGGTTCGATTCCAGTCAGGGTTATGTGTCTTGGTTGCAGGCACATACCCGGTGGGGAGTGTGCAAGAGGCAGCTTATCAATGTTTCTCTCTCATCGATGTTTCTAACTCTCTATCCCTCTCCCCTCCTCTCTGTAAGGAATCAATGAAATATATATATGTGTGTATATATTTAATATCCTGGTGCTTTCTAAAGTTTACTGAATTGACAAATTAAGTTCCTCACACCCCAGACTTTGAAATCTTAAAGCTAATATGAACGGTGATTCTCCAAAATTAGTAGCAAGCAACATAATGAGTACAATGTGGACACATTACTTTCCTAGACAACTGGCCAAATTTGTATTTTCTTTAGTGTCACTGATTAAATGAGACTCTGGCCTTTCTGTTTCATGACCCGTTTGCATTATTTTTCAGCCATTTTTCTTACAAATGCATACAGCAGGTTGCAGGAAAAATTTAGAGATCAATGCAAAGCAATTGTCACTACAGGAAAAATAGCCTGCATTTTATAGTTTAATAGGCATTATGATGCTATATTGAGTAAAATATTAAAACGGGCTTGTAATGCTTATCTGTCCTTTAATACTGAAATTGTACAGCATGCTACTTTCTAAACCTCACATATAAGAAAGAACGTGTAGAGATGCAATTCTTTTAAACAGTGTTTCTTTTCATTCTTTTTCCCCTTCGTAAAAACAAATTTGTGGATAAAAGTTTCCTTAGCCAGTCAGTATTTAATTCTAAAATTCCCAACACTATCTTATAGACCTTACAATACAGAACACAAAATATAAAACTCTTATAACAACACCAGAAGAGGAGGGAGGGGGGGAAAGTCAGAAAAATATACAAAGCATTGAAAGGATGGATGTGGAGGATGCCAGAGGGAGCGGGGGAGGGTTTCAGGAGGTTCAGGGCAAGCCCTGTGGTGACGTCAGCTCACAGACTTAATGTTACAGCCGTCAGCACAGGCCTCCTGCTTTCCTATTGGTGAACACCATGTCAGCCGACATCAGAAGATAATCATCATTGGCCAGGCAATTACAACTGGAGCAAGAAGCACCCACTGCTCTGAGCACAGACCTGCCAGGCTGCTGAAAGAAGGCAGAGCCCAGCTGCCCTCCTTACTGAATGAATTTTACGTAGCCTTACCAATCACTAGGTGATTTTGCTCCATGCAAGAAGCCTTCATAAAAAAAAAAGTCAGCTATTAGTGAGAAAAGCAGATAAAAGCCAGACATCTCATAAAAGAACAAAATGCCCCTTTTCAATGTTGTAAAATCACAAGGAGTTTTCAGTGTAAAACTGGAACTCAAAAATGCTATTGAGCTAAAAGCAGGCATTTTCCTCCACCTCATGTAACAAACTCTCATTTTTCCAGAGAATAGTACCTCAGGTATTTTTAACTTGGCATGCAGTTCTAAGAGGAGGTTCAGGATGACTATTCAAGGGGATGTATTCCCTTGCATTTCATTTCAATTGCTTTTCTAATCTGTTATAGGTAAAATTATTTGCTAAAAAAATTAAAAGGTCTGCACTATTTATTCAGTGTCTAGAACAATGAATAGAGGGTTAATCATTTGTTAAAGCAGCAATAAACTTGCCTCAGCTGGACCCTGTAGTGTTCATACAACACTTTTCCAAAACAGGGGCCCCACTACATTCATATGCAATAAAATAATGAATATGGATTATAGGATACGTTTTAATAAACTACCCTTATTTAAGGTCCACTTAAATGATACCTGGAAGTTCAACACAGCACTCCTGGCAGTCCTCACAATTCTTCAAAAGACAGCATAGCTCATTTTTGAGAGATAAACTATAATTCTCTACATTGACAAGTTTTGTTTGAAACTATGCCTAGAAAATATTTTTGAGGACAACTGCAAATGATTTCTCAAAAGATATAGTAGAAGCTTCACAACACTGTACTTTCCTCCCAAAGCTATTTCAAACCATTTGAAGTTAAGGAACCTGGAAAGTTAAGACCTTGTGGTTTCTTAAATGTGCCCTAGTCCCCGACAGGGTCTAAGCCTTGGTTATGGAGCTCCCTTCTCCTGTAAAGAAATTCTTCATTTTCTTATACACCTGGTTCAGGGCTTTCTGGCTATTGGGATTGCGGGAGAGAGGTTATAAAACTGGGTACACAAACTCTGGAATAAAAGAAGCAATACAATTTGGGATCAAGAAGACTTGCAAGTAAGGGGTAACAGCCAGCACCGTTTTTGTTTTTAGTGTTTTTTGTTTGTTTGTTTATTGCAATAAGCAAGCCAAGAAGAACATAAAATCAACAGAGACAAAAAGTCAGGGAGGGAGAAATCCTAGCAAGGGACAATGACATAGTATTCAAAACGCAGGGGGAGGCCAAATATGTTAAGTTGCAGATATTTACAGGCAGTGCTGGCCATAAAGTGGGCACCGATCATCATTTTATAACCTACTAGACAAGCATTTTCCCCAGCATCACCATGTACAAAGCATTCTTTGAGATACTCAGTATAATCTAGAGTGGGATGAGACAAGAACTATAGACCCTGATGTTCTGGTCGGAGGCAGACACATACCTGCAAATTATATATATATATATACACACACACATACTAGTATATGCCAGGAAAGAGACTGCCAGATGAAAAGTACAGATAAGGAGCTAGGAGGAAACGTTGGTCAGAGCCCAACAGGGGAAGCTAAGTTGGCACATTTTTGCCAGTTTCAGTCAGTCCCTTGAGGGCCGGGCCCAGTCTGGCTGGCTCAGCGTGTACTTGTTGAGTGAATGGAGAAAAGAGGCGGGAAATGGTACCCGGAGGAGGCACAGAAAGTGACCTCAGAGAAAAGGCAAAAAGTAAACAAGAGGCCCTCTTGGTGGCGATGGTGCAAGGGAAGGCCGGCCGACTGTGAGCGGGGGCAGCCGACTCCAGAAAGGCAAGCTCAACCCCGGTGCCTGCCGCAGGTCGCACACACGCCGACCTTAGAACACAGAGCACACAGTGGGGGTAACGGGGTTGGAAGATGGGCTCGAGTGGTGGGACCAGAGCTAGAACAAACGACCGCAGAGCGGACCCCAGCCCTCGGCGGCTTCAGCGCCACCCCTTACGCGGGAAGAGGAAGTGCAGCTGGATGCAGAAGGTGCCCCGGCGAGGGGCTCGGCTTTCTCAGCGCCGCGGCCTCCAATGTTAGACTCTTCGGGGCCAAGCCTCGCGGTGTGCAACCTCCTCCCACCGCCACCCACCCCTGGCGCTCTCGGCCTCGGCGATCAGGAGGGGCCCCAGCCTCACTCCCCGGCCTCCCGAGCGGATCGCGCCCTGCTCCCGGCTTCCGCTCTGGCCCCACGCGGGCCCCCGGGCACGCGGCGGCGGGGTCCCTCAGCACCCCCAGCCTCTCCTACCCGATCACCCCACCCCCCGCCCTCTTCCAACACCGGGGGGCGGCGGGCCACTGCCCAGCTCCGAGCGCGCTCGGCTGGCACTCCAGTGAGAGCCAGAGCCGGGGCGGAGGGGAGAGGGAATGTCTGCCACAGCAGCTCCCTCCGCCCGCTGGGAAGAGAGGCGAGCACGCCCTGCTCTGTTAAATATTGCAGAGTGACACAGGATCGCCTCCCACACGGGGATTTTCAAAAGGGCTGGTGGAGGGAACACGGTAAACAAGAAAGATGCTTGCCCCGGTTATTATAAGTTTGCCTGGGGAAGAGCACGCAAGGGATTCAATCCATCTCAACTCCACTCGGCAGCCTCCCACTGGATTAGAACTGAGCGTGTCCAAAAGGCGTTTCCGTAAAACAGAAACTTAATGGCGTGGCTCCCTCCCCTCGCTGGGGTTCATTCATTTTTATTTCTGTTTTCATTGTCCCCCCACC
>NW_006284945.1:370986-374346 GCF_000327345.1 Myotis davidii
ATCAGGGTGGAGAAAGGGGTCCAGGAAAGGAGGAAAGCGGCTGGGGAGCGCAGAGGGGGCAGAGAAGTGGGCGAGCGGCAAGGAGAAAGGAAGGGCGCGAGGGATGGGAAGAGGGAGAGGACCGGAGAGCCGAGGGCGTCGGGAGGGAGAGGGTTAAACGGCGCCAGGGACCGGGTTCCCCTCCGCCGCCTCGCAGACTCCGATTGCGGGAGGCCGAGCAAGAAACCCCCCACTCTAGATGAAAGCCAGGAGGCAGCACAGGTAGGGAACCCGGACTGTGGCTCCTCTGCCGCGCAAACATCTACTCTCTGTGCACACATATATGCTCCACGTTATATAATCTGTGTTCAAATGCATGTGTCGCCGAGGTTCGCACAGGGGCACCCAGACCTACGCGCTTCAGGCAGCCCCCGTGTCTCAGAGGCCGGCTCCCTGCGGCCCGCGATCCCCCGCTCCATTCGCGCCCAGGCGGGGAGCCGCCAGGAAGGCACCCGGAGTGGCGCGCGGGGCTCCAGGACACAGAATCACGCGAAAGCATCACCTACCAGTTTTCCTGCATCCACTGGATGGCTTCGTTCTCGTTGAATTGCTTCTCGAATTCATATTCTTGTAAAGTCAACACTGACATGTTCATTGGGGCTGATCTTCGGAGTCGCTATGTGTTCTCTACACAAAATAAAATAATCTGTGAAGCGCTAGGTTTCAAGTATTAAGCTTCCCCTACCCGCCCCCCAGGCCTGCCCCTCGCCGCCGGGTCGCGGCGGTCGGTCTCTCCCAAGCTCTCAGCTACATCCAGGGCTGAGCATTGCCTGCGCTCGGCTCCCAGCTCCGCGCTCCGGGGCTCTCCTCCTCCCGGCGTCCGCATCCACCGTAGGAGGAAATGAATGCCTTGCGGTCTTAGTGCCCGCACGTTTGTCCATCACCCTTTTTACTTGTCTACAGGGAAATCTCCTCCCCCTCGTGCGATGGGAAAAATTAACCCTTTGCGCGGGAGAGCGAGAGCGCGCGAGACCTCTCCCCTCCAGCCCTGGGAGGCGCTTTGCCCGCGCGAAGGTGACTGGGGAAGTGGGAGAAGGACGAGGAGAGGGAGAAAGTGGCCTCCAGGTCGGCCACGGTCCCCAATACCGACCTCGTGGGCCGCCTAACCTTGCCTTTGAAGGTAGTTTCGGCGTGCGGGGCGCAGCCCGGAGGCGCGCGTGCCCACGAGCTTGGCAAGTAGGCGACAGGAAATAGTAAAACCTGCCAGCTGTCTTGTAAGAACGCCAAGGCAAATCTGAGCCGAGATTTTTACCCGCGAAGGACATGGGGTTCCCCGCCTCCTGGCTCCCGCGAGCACCCTCCAGGTCCCCCATCCCGGAGCGATGGTGTTGACTCACTTAAACGTGGGGCCGGGCGGCCAGCAGAGCTCCCAAATCACTTGCCGGCTTGGGATGCTCAGGCTGAGGATGGTGGAAAGTGCAGAGTGAAAAGGAGTAGCCCGGAGAGGGAAATTGGTTAGGTGGAGGGTTTGGGGTGGGGGAGGGGAGGGTTAATGAACTGAGAGAGACAAAGGGGGGAGAGGAAGTTAGCAGGTAGGAAAACTAAACTAACTGGTCCAATGGGAAAATTTTACTGCAATCCATGAGGAATTGCCCTTCTTTTATTTTCCGGGTAGGTGGAACAGAATTGCTTGAGGAGAGTGCTAGATGTAATGTTGACCCTTCCTGAACCCCAGTCTCACAGCAGTGTTTTAGTCCCAGCTTCTGCAGACACCCCTCTTTTTTTTCCAAGAGCAAAAAGTGTTTTTCACTCGGTCCATTCCTCCATTCATTCCCCACAAATTAGAAAAAAATGAAATATAATCCATGGATGTAATTGTAAGCTTAAAATACAACAATAAGGAACCTATGCTTTAAAAATTAGGTGGACATTAGGACCTGGAAGAAAATTCCCCTTCTCTTGTGGGTGGCTACCCACCTCCCTTGATAATCCAAAAAAGGGGTATTTCATGCATAGTCAAGTGTCTGGAAACCATAGTAAAGTGGGGACTAGGAGAAACAGTTCTGTCAAAGAGGAAGGTATAATTTGAAGTTAAAGAAGTTTTAAAAATCCACTACCAGATTATATCAATCAAAGGACTAGACTGGTTGAGGATTAGCAAATTAATTTATAAGTTGACACTCAAAGATTCCATGCATGGAATTTTCAAGTGTTGTACTAGACTAGAGACTTCTACAGTACAATTCTCAGTGAAGGTAAAACTCAGGCCAAAGGCCTCAGCCCATTGGGCTGCAAGGTGGGTGTGGCCTGATGAGACAAGGATTTTCTCACAGTTTCTGAGCAATCAATAAATATTTGTAAAATGAATAAAAGATTGATTTAAGAACTATGACGAAAGAAGGGGGTAAAAATCCAGCAAACAGTTTACTATGTGTTGCAAGGATAAGTCCTAGTTTTGTTTTTAAAGGATTTGATTTTTAAATTGTGTATTCTTACTAGTCATCACATCAATTTCAAACTAGTCTGAGAAATTCTCATTTACTTACCATGTTTCTTATTCAAATAATGTCTGATTGCCTATTTATTTCCAAAGATGGATTTGGGGCCATGCTAAAAACAAATATCTGATTTGTGCATAATAATGTCTAAAGAGAAATGACTTCAAAGTGGGAGATATCACTCCATTTCTTAAACTTCAAAGTGACCACCTGCAAAAATGGTAAATGCTTGATAGTACTAAGTGCTGTTGAGAGTATACAGAACAGGCACTGTAGGTGGCAGTGAGAACTGGCGATGATCTGGAAGGCATCTTGGCAGCCTATATTCGGCAGGTCATTTTCAACCCCCTTATCCTCTGACCAGTCATTCACCAGGTATTTCTGGAGCCTGTGTTCTTCTGAGCTCCTGGGACTCAGTGGAGAAGAAGGGAGACAGGGGTCCTGCGCTTTTGAAGCTCACATTCCAGAGGGGAAGACAAAATGATGTAATAGCAGGTGAAGTGGATTTGATTCTAAACTACAATGGGGTGAAGGAATATTAAAGGATCTTTACTGGAGGATAGCATGATCATTCCTAGTAATTCTACTACTGGGAATTTACTCTGTGAATACACTCACAAAAACATCCAAAATATAAGGTATTGTTCAGCACTATTTGTAATAACAAAACACCCTTATAATGGAATATTATAAAGCTTTTTAAAAAGAAATAATTAGGTTGTGGATTGGATCTCCAGGAGGGGGCAGGGAGTATGCAGGAGGCAGCCAATCAAGGATTCTCATCATTGATGTTTCTCTCTCTCTCTCTCTCTCTCGCCCTTCCTCTCTGAAATCAATAAAAATAATTCTGCAAGATGCAATATCAAAAAAGCTTCCAGATACA
>NW_006284945.1:374938-380761 GCF_000327345.1 Myotis davidii
AGTTTTTTATTCCAGCTTCTGCAGACACCCCTCTTTTTTTTCCAAGAGCAAAAAGTGTTTTTCACTCGGTCCATTCCTCCATTCATTCCCCACAAATTAGAAAAAAATGAAATATAATCCATGGATGTAATTGTAAGCTTAAAATACAACAATAAGGAACCTATGCTTTAAAAATTAGGTGGACATTAGGACCTGGAAGAAAATTCCCCTTCTCTTGTGGGTGGCTACCCACCTCCCTTGATAATCCAAAAAAGGGGTATTTCATGCATAGTCAAGTGTCTGGAAACCATAGTAAAGTGGGGACTAGGAGAAACAGTTCTGTCAAAGAGGAAGGTATAATTTGAAGTTAAAGAAGTTTTAAAAATCCACTACCAGATTATATCAATCAAAGGACTAGACTGGTTGAGGATTAGCAAATTAATTTATAAGTTGACACTCAAAGATTCCATGCATGGAATTTTCAAGTGTTGTACTAGACTAGAGACTTCTACAGTACAATTCTCAGTGAAGGTAAAACTCAGGCCAAAGGCCTCAGCCCATTGGGCTGCAAGGTGGGTGTGGCCTGATGAGACAAGGATTTTCTCACAGTTTCTGAGCAATCAATAAATATTTGTAAAATGAATAAAAGATTGATTTAAGAACTATGACGAAAGAAGGGGGTAAAAATCCAGCAAACAGTTTACTATCTGTTGCAAGGATAAGTCCTAGTTTTGTTTTTAAAGGATTTGATTTTTAAATTGTGTATTCTTACTAGTCATCACATCAATTTCAAACTAGTCTGAGAAATTCTCATTTACTTACCATGTTTCTTATTCAAATAATGTCTGATTGCCTATTTATTTCCAAAGATGGATTTGGGGCCATGCTAAAAACAAATATCTGATTTGTGCTTAATAATGTCTAAAGAGAAATGACTTCCAAGTGGGAGATATCACTCCATTTCTTAACCTTCAAAGTGGCCACCTGCAAAAATGGTAAATGCTTGATAGTACTAAGTGCTGTTGAGAGTATACAGAACAGGCACTGTAGGTGGCAGTGAGAACTGGCGATGATCTGGAAGGCATCTTGGCAGCCTATATTCGGCAGGTCATTTTCAACCCCCTTATCCTCTGACCAGTCATTCACCAGGTATTTCTGGAGCCTGTGTTCTTCTGAGCTCCTGGGACTCAGTGGAGAAGAAGGGAGACAGGGGTCCTGCGCTTTTGAAGCTCACATTCCAGAGGGGAAGACAAAATGATGTAATAGCAGGTGAAGTGGATTTGATTCTAAACTACAATGGGGTGAAGGAATATTAAAGGATCTTTACTGGAGGATAGCATGATCATTCCTAGTAATTCTACTACTGGGAATTTACTCTGTGAATACACTCACAAATCTCCAGGAGGGGGCAGGGAGTATGCAGGAGGCAGCCAATCAAGGATTCTCATCATTGATGTTTCTCTCTCTCTCTCTCTCTCTCGCCCTTCCTCTCTGAAATCAATAAAAATAATTCTGCAAGATGCAATATCAAAAAAGCTTCCAGATACATTTTAAATGAAATTTAAAAAGAAAGGCACAGGACATTGTATATAGGGTTACATGAAGAAAAACATCTACAATTGTACACAATTTGTTTTCTAGAAAATCAGACAAGAATTTGTTGGTGATGTATATATTTGGAGAAAAGCCTAGGAGCAAACTAAGGAGAATTCTTTCTTACTATTTTTACTGTTTATTTTTCTATAGTATTTGAATTTTATTGTGATGTATTTGTATGTCATTGAAAAACAAGTCAAAAAAGTTAAGTAGTGAGATAACAGGTCACTTTTCTAGTTTTAATTTTCCATGTTGAAAAACTCAGAATGTAACATAATATTAGAAATAACACATTTAAATGGCAATTTTTCTAGACTTGTTTTAAATGACAAAATGTACACCGAGTCATGGCTATTTGCTTAGATACTTTCCAACGGAGGGGCTATGGAAGGTTAGGAAAGATAGAGGGGGGTGTTGGGAGGGTGTCCAGCAACACCACTAACAAGACTTATGAGAAGATTTATTGTGTGTGTTTTTAACCCATAACCAGATAGATAGTTAACATTGCATATAAATAACCGGACCTCACAAAGTGAGTTAATCGATATTTAGTAGTAATATT
Source organism: Myotis davidii (assembly GCF_000327345.1). Taxonomy (NCBI): domain Eukaryota; kingdom Metazoa; phylum Chordata; class Mammalia; order Chiroptera; family Vespertilionidae; genus Myotis; species Myotis davidii. The sequence goes on from NW_006284945.1 coordinate 377,076, forward strand.
TTAAAAATTAGGCTAGAGAGTAAGAAGTCTTTGAAAGACAAAACTTACTACAAAGATGACTTGACTACTAAAAGATCTGGATTTTAGTCCTACATGTATTCCACATTGAACTGTCTGATCTTGGGGAGAATAAATCAATCCTTTAACTTTCTTTTCCACATATAAAATAACAGTGCTAGGCTGAGTGAACTGGATACCAGCTCAGAATTTCTCTGGCATAGAAATATGTTAAAATATTCTAATACAAGCCTGCTTTTCTAGACCTCAATTCCATAGTCTAAGTCTAGCCAAGCTAACCCATTTGAAAACCTCTGAACATCTTAAGTTTAATCTCCTTTTTTCTCAGCATTCCCTCTACTTGGAATACCCTTCTGTTCCTAACCACCCATGTTTACCTGTCAAATTTAGTCTACTCTTTGGATACTCACAAACTGCTCTCTACTTGAGGCCTTTGCTGCTCCTGGAGATAAGCTCTCTCTTGCCTCGTAAACTCTTGAAGCTCTTCTTAGCACAGCTCTTAAGGCCCTCAGATTTCCTCTCCCATGTAGGAAATTGTAAATTTCCGTAAGGACCGGGACAATGATTTATTGTTTGCATTATTTTCCTAAAGCTGCTGTAACAAATGACTACAAACCACCACATCACCCCAGAGTTGCATAACTCTCTTTCAACAGATCTAGAGATTTCTAAACTGGAAAACAAACCTTGAGTAGGTGAACCCATTTCCCCTTGCATCCTGATTCACTTGATATTTTATGCCCTTTGGGAAATAATGCATAATTTCTTCTTCTAGCTTCGATGATGCTACCAAGCTGGCATTAATTCTGGGCAAAAGGGACGGGTCGGAAGGGACTGCCACTCTGAATAGCTGCAGTATCATTGTGGCCTCACCTACAGAGGGTGGCAATATAGGGACCACATCCACATCTGATCTTTATTTTCCCCAATGAACTTCGCTAGCAACCTAATTAGAGATATTTTCAAAAAGTTGGATGCCGTATTATTTTGTAAAAGAGGAATGCTTACTTTGTGTTTTTAATATTGCAAATAAAAAACTCATCCACAAACTTGTAACTGCCCCAGAAGACAAAAAATCAATATTTAGCACCCAATCATTTTCACTTTAGACTTCTCAGAAAATTATAAATTCCTAGATAATTTTTTTCTCAAAGGCATAATTTATTTACAAACCGAAGAGGCCAAGTAGACTTTGGATATCCCCATCCCCTTCCTTAACAAAACGGACAGAACAGAGATGGGTCTTCACCTTCTCACAAGGTTTTGGGGACAAACAATGAAGTTGGGGCCTGGGGGCCCCTTAAATTCCCTGGCAGGCACTGGGAGAAACAGGCTGAGTCAGCCACCCATCTTTTCAGCATCTGCTCCCCAGCCAGAGTCTCAGAGTATCTCTTCCCCTTGACCCAAAGTTTGGGGTGGGCCTGGGCCACCTCTGACCCCGTCACAAATACACCTGTCCTAAAAGAGCTCATTATACTGACAAACATTCTCTACTGTTTTTTAAAATATATATTTTATTGATTTTTTACAGAGAAGAAAGGAGAGGGATAGAGAGTTAGAAACATCGATGAGAGAGAAACATCGAGCAGCTGCCTCCTGCACACCCCCCGCCGGGGATGTGCCCGCAACCAAGGTACATGGCCTTGACTGGAATCGAACCTGGGACCCTTCAGTTCGCAGGCCAACGCTCTATCCACTGAGCCAAACCGGTCAGGACTCTACTGTTTTTAATGGGAATTGAGGTACATATAAAAGACATCAAATATTTTATGTAACTAAGAGGAGTGAGAATAATTATGTAAAAATTGACTTACCCTCCAAAATAGATACCTATGAAGTTTAAGTGAGGAGTGAGCAGAGCAGTTCAGAGGAAGAAAATTGATTTAAGAAACTATGACAAGGGTATGTGAAAGATGCTCAAAATTCCAATTTTATCCTGGGGTTTCACAATTCTGTGAGCATGTGCCTTCCACGCTGAAGATAGTTTCTGCCTAAACCCTCTAAGGCTGAGAGCCAGGACTTTTCACTTGGTGGTGAGTAGCAGAGGGCAGTTAAGATCTTAATCCTCGGGACTCAGGCCTCAACATGATGCGCTTCCACCTCTCCTGTGCTTTCTTTATTTTAGATATGTTCTCACACACTTCCCCTGTGTACGTTCAATACACAGAGTCTTTCAGTAGTACAAAAATTTATTTGGGGGTATAAATGAAAACGTACTAGTAAAGGACACTTTGATAACAAAAGCAGATTTCTCATCATTGCTAAGAAGATCATAGCGCCCCTGGAGGACAATTGGGCAACCTGCATGTGAAGGGAAACCTAGAAAATGCCAATTACATTAATAAGATATTTCTCTCTCTATGTGTCTGTGTTTGTGTATCAGTGCACTGGCTGTTAGAAAATTTCACTTACTCCTCATTCTCTGTTTTACTAAAGATTAGAAGATGCATCAAAAATATCAAACGAGTGAATAAACTCCCCTGAATTACAAAATTATGCCAGATGCTCTCCTGCTATCCTTCTGATATGTATTGGTCCAAACTATAAGGGAGGCCTCCAGAAAGACGTGGGTCTCAGTGGGTCCCTTCCCACCATGATCCAACCTTCCCCCGTCAGAGGCATCGTGGCAAGACAGTGAGTAAACTGTGACTTGGCCTTTGGACAGCAGGGAGTTGACGCTCATGTGAGGTTATGAGGGCCTTTCACCACCTTGTGACTTGGGCTAAGACTTACATAGCAGTGAATACTAATTAAACTCCTAAAGACCATCTTTTCAGCCTGTTCCAGGCGAGACAACCTAAAAAGGGCAAGTGTTTTTATTATAAGGAACCTCTGAAGAATGCTTGCATCTGGTGTCAGTACTAAGAATAATTGTTTCTTCTTAAGTAATTGACCTATTGTAACAGAATCATGTCTTCACTGTTAGAATGTTTGGGGACAAATCGGGGACTTACTCTTGGAGCAAGTATTTAGTGTAATATAAAATATATTTATTCTCCTTTCCTTCTTATAATCTTACTTTTATTTTGTCTTATTTTACATATTTTTATGATGTTGGATTTTATTCATTCTCCTACTGTATTTTATACAGGGTGTCCCAAAAAATGAATACACACTTTGAACAATTATTGATTCTAATGGGTTAAATTAGAAAAGAAAGAAACATCAATTGAGCTATCAGAAAAAGATGTGTATACATTTTTTTGAACATTCTATATATAAAAAGGTAAGGAAAGAACAAAAAGACGGGGGAAGGAAGGAAGGAAGGAAGGAAGGAAGGAAGGAAGGAAGGAAGGAAGGAAGGAAGGGAAAAAGGAAGGAGGGAAGAGGAAGAGAGGGAAGAAGGGTGGGAGGAAGAGAGGGAGAGGTTAGAAGGAGGAAAACCAACCACTCTCATATGCATGCAGAGCAAGACCTGCCAGAAGTCACTTCAGCTGCCTGTTAGACCAGGGGTCCTCAAACTTTTTAAACAGGAGGCCAGTTCACTGTCCCTCAGACCGTTGGAGGGCCGGACTATAGTTTAGGAAAAAAAACAACTATGAACAAATTCCTATGCACACTGCACATATCTTATTTTGAAGTAAAAAGACAAAACGGGGACAAATACAATATTTGTATTTGCATGTGGCCCATGGGCCGTAGTTTGAGGACCCCTGTTTTAAATGGTC
>NW_006284945.1:381239-385626 GCF_000327345.1 Myotis davidii
CGCCTCTTCCCCTCTGGCAACCATCAGTCTGTTCTCTGTATCTATGAGTCTGTTTGTTTCTTTTTTTTGTTTTTAAATTGATTTTAGAGAGACAGCAGATGAGAGAGAGAGAGAGAGAGAGAGAGAGAGAGAGAGAGAGAGAGAGAGAGAGAGAGAGAGAGAGAGAGAGAGAGAGAGAGAGAGAGAGAGAGAGAGAGAGACATTGATTTGTTGTTCCATTTATTTATGCATTTATTGGTTGCTTCTTGTATGTGCCCTGACCAGGTATCAAACCCACAACCTTGACATATCAAGACAACATTCTAACTAACTGAGCTACCTGGCCAGGGTTATGAGTGTGTTTCTATTTGTTTATTTTGTTCTTTAGATTCCACATATAATTGAAATCATATCGTATTTGTCTTTTTCTGACTTGTTTTATTTAGCACAACACCCTCTAAGTCCATTCATGCTATTGCAAAAGATGATTTCATTCTTTTTACCGCCGAGTAGTATTCCATTGTGTATATGTACCACAAGTGGCTAAACACCACTTGTCTGTTGACAGGCACTTGAGTTGCTTCCATATCTTGGCTATTGTAAATAATGCTGAAATGAACAAAGGGATGCAAATTAGTGTTTTGGGTTTCTTCAGATATATTCCCAGAAATGGAATCACTGGGTCATAAGGCAATTTTATTTTTAGAGGAACCTCAACAATGTTTTTCATAATGGTTGTGCCAATCTTGTTTGTTGAGTTATTGGCCATAACCATTCTGACAGGTATGAGATGATATCTCACTATGGGTTTTATTTGCAATTCTCTGGTGACTGGTGATGTTGAGCAACTTCTCATATTTCTGTTGCCTATCTATATGTCCTCTTTAGAGAAATGTCTATTCAGGTGTTGCACCTACTTTTTAATTGGGTTGTTTGTGTTTCTGGTGCTGAGTTGTCCGAGTTCTTTACAAATTTGTGTATTAACCTCTTATCAGCTGTATCACTGGTGAAAATCTTCTCCCATTCAGTGGGTTGTCTTTTTATTTTGTTGATGGTTTCCCTTGCTGTGCAAAAACTTTTTAGTTTGATATAGTACCATTTGTTTACTTTTTATAAACAATGGCTGCCTAGGAGGCGGAGCTTTTGACACTGACTGACATAGAAACCGATCAATCAGAACTTAGTCTGAGTGAACTGTGAAGGCAGAACCTAAGGTAGGGGCTGAGAAGGGGTTTTAAAGGCAACAGCTGTTTGGTGTAAGGTGTATGAATGCCGTTCAATTTTTTAATAACCAGTTTGTCAGTATAGTGCATATGATTGGCTATCAGATCAGATAAAGGGGTTATGTATTTTTGTCTGCCAAGATAATCTCCTCCTGCTCAAAAAGGCTCCCCCTTCCCCATTTAATCAATCCTATTCTATATAATCTATCTATACTAATAAATGGATAATATGCTAATTAGACTGGGTCAACTGGCCATCTTCCGGACATCCAACTTCCTTCTGGACAAAGCCATGGTGGTTGGGCCAAGGCAGAGGAAGTTACGGGTGATTAGGCTGGCAGGGGAGAGCAGTTAGGGGTGACCAGTCCGGCAGGGGAGGGCAGTTGGGTGTGATCAAGCAAGCAGTCAGAGGTGGTTAAGAGCAATCAGGCAGGTAGGCAGAGAGGTTAGTGACAATTAGGCAGGCAGGCAGAGTTGTTAGGGGCGATCAGGCAGGCAGGTGAGCAGTTAGGAGCCAGCGGACGAGATTATGAGCAGGTGCAGGCTGGGCTGAGGGAACTCCCCCGCCCCCATGCACAAATTTTGTGCACTGGCCTCTAGTCTATATATATATATGTATATAAAGCCAGCGACCAGAATTCCTTAATGACCAGAATAACCAGTCACTATGACACCCACTTCGGCCAGTGAACCGCCCAATTGGCCAGCAGCCAACTTCCCACAGCCCCTCCCTCTGGCCTGCCCTGCCCCTGATTGCCCCCCACCCTGATAGGCCTGAGGCCCCTCCCCCAGCCAACTCTGCCCCTGATCAACATCCCCACCCCTTTCGGGGACAGGGCCAGCCAACTGATCACAGCACCTCTCCACAGCTGGCCCCACCCCAATCAGCCCCCACCATACCAATCAGCCTGCAGCCTCTTCCCCCAGCCAGCTCTTCCCCCAATCCACCCCTCCCCACACCAATTGGGAGTGGGGCTTGCCAGCCAACCTCCCATGGCCCCTCCCCAAACTGCTGACCCCCAATTGGTCCCCCAACCCTTTTGGATGTGGGGCCAGCCATCCCACCACCCACAGCCCCTCCCAATGGCCAGATCTGCCCCCAATCGCCCCCTCACTCCTATGGGGGCAGGGCCCACCATCCAATCTCCTATGGGCCCCTCACCCCCACCCCCAAGCCAACCCAGCTCTGATCGGGCCCAATAGGGGCGGGCTGACCAGCCAACCTCCTGTGGTCTTCTCCTCCCAACAGGTCCAGCCTGATCTGCCCCAAATGGGGCTGGACCCGCCGCCCACCCCCCCATGCACGAATTTGTGCACTGGGACTCTAATTTAATATAATCCAGTGCTCAAAGGTCCTTCTCCAATTCCTTTCCACCTATATACCATTTTTACATTCTGAGTGGATATACAGTGGTATACCTTTCTGCATGATTTAAAAATATGATACTTATTTTCACACCTGGTCTGTTGGTAATCTTGAATTCAGCAGAATTCCAAGCAGAAATTCGATACTATAAAAACATGGCTCTAGTAGGTGATACCACTAAAGCAGAAATAGATATCTTCTTATGTAGCTTACAGCAGTTAATCTGAAAAGGTTTCTACTGGGGTCCAACCCCAGCAGGTCCAGGGGTTCCCCATAGGTGCGGACGGAGTCGGCGAAGAAGGAATGACACGGAGACAGTGTTCAGTTGATCAGCAGCCTTGCCAGGATCTCTAGCCACAATATCCAGCCAAGTTCTGTGTCCGTGTTCTCTTGCTAGGTTCTCCAGCCAGGTTCTCCAGCCAGGTTCGGTTTAGGTTCTCTAGCCAGGTTCGGTCGCCAGGTTCTGTAGCCGGGTTCTTCAGCCAGGTTCTGTCTAGGTTCTCCAACCAAGTTCTGTAGCTAGGTTCTGTCCAGGATCTTTTGCCATGTTCTCTCGAGCAGTTAAGAGGTTTTATTCCCTCCCTAACTTCAGGGGAAAATCCCTACCTGGGGAAACAACCTTTCTCAGAGAGGTGACCTTGGTTAAAACACATAGTGCCAAGAAGGTGACCAAACATTTTAAGAACAGTATGCCATATATGCCAGGTCCCTTGAAACAGCAAGGATGGACCGGCTCCCGGCAGATTTCCTAATAGTGGTGATATAAGAAGACTAATTAAGCCTCTTATAATTTAAGCATTCGCTATTAACAAATAACTTTAACCAAGTTTCTGGTGACTTCATCATTTTTTATGATATTTTGTTATTTCACTAGGGGTTAACTTTTTGTCATTAAATAGGAATGTGTAAGTCTATTTACTCTTTTGTAAAATAGGAATAACACCTCTTCTAGAGATTTGATTTAAAAACCTGTAAATGTTATATTGCTGAATATTTTTTAAAATCTGAGAATGATTATACTCTTTCTCCTATACTTATCTCACCATTGTATGTTGGGTGTGGGGGTGGGAGCACAGATCCCTTTAGTACACAGATATTTGTGGGAAGAGTTGTTAGGGGTAAAATAGGCAGGTTTAGGGAGTTTTAGGAATTAGGGGGTCCATGGGGGAGGGAGGCATAGTTGGTTGGGGACTTGGAGCTGGCAAAAGGTGCCACAGGATAAGGGGAGAGGAATACACCCATTCACAGAAGATAGGGGGAAGCCACAGGGTGTAGAAAAAAAAGTGGGGGAGAGAAACCAAGATGGCGGCATAGGTAAACCCTGGAGTTTGCTGCCTCGAACAACAACTTCAAAAATACAACTAAAAAACGGAACGGACACCATCCAGAACCACAGGAAGGCTGGCTGAGTGGAAATTCTACAACTAGAAGGAAAGAGAAAAGCACACAGACTCAGAGGAGGAGCAGAAGTAAAGTGCAGAGGTACAGAGGCGCAGAAGGAAAGGGCTGGCAACTGAGGACACAGTTGTCTTTTTCAATCAGGAGGGAGTCACAAGCTCCCGACTGCTCTGAACTCCAGTTCCGGGCTAATATCTGGGGACTCAGACTCATACGGGGAGAAAGTGGACTGTCTGGCATCGGGCGAAACTCAAGGGCGGCTTTCTCTTAGAGGTGCTTAGAGCGATCACTTCGGGACACTGAGATCCGGGGCCTCTTAGGGCAGGGCTGAGGATCAGCCATAACTGTTTGCTCCACCCTGTTGATTCCCTGAGACCCCACCCCACCCAAGCTGTGCGCAGAGGCTTTTGCATATGAATGG
>NW_006284945.1:386866-391227 GCF_000327345.1 Myotis davidii
GAAGGGGGAGAAACACTGGTTGGGGAGAGGGGGGAGGGGTCTCACATGGGATTTGAGCTTTGAAACTTCTGTAATTACCAATCAAAAGGGCATATCAGGACACAAAGAACTGCAGCCTTTATAAACCTTGGGGGAAAGGGACTTAGTGGACTACCTTTTTGGGACTCCTTCCCTATGTGGGAGTCTGTACTTGCTTCTAATAAATGTCCATCTTTTTATATACCACCTTTTAAAAAATATTTTTATTGATTTCAGAGAGGAAGGGAGGAGAGAGAGCTAGAAACATCAATGATGAGAGAGAATCATTGATTGGCTGCCTTCTGCATGCCCCCCATTGGGGATCGAGCCACAACCCAGACATGTGCCCTTGGCCGGAACCGAACCTGGGACCCTTCAGTCCGCAGGCTGATGCTCTATCCACTGAGCCAAGCCAGCTAGGGCTATATACCACCTTTTGTCTGTGGCCTCATTCTTCAAATCCAGCTGGACAAGAACCCAGGAAAGAAATCGCCTTTGCATCCTGCTCGGAAGAAACCACGTGTTTCAGTTTGGCTCTGCGTTTCAGTTGGATGGAGAGGAACTGGACTCCAGGAGCTGTACTTAAGACATTAAAACTGAAGTGTGTCTTCTGCAACTGGAGCTGACTTAAATGATGAGATTCTGAACAATGAGCTGAGGTTCTACTGGGATGAGACTCATGAAAGCCTTGGTTAGGAGTGAGTGTATGTTGCATGTAGAAGAAATGTATATAATATGTTAGAGGGAATTCTGTACTGGTTTTTAAATATGTTCACAAAGACATAGCTACTCTTCCCTTCCCGAAGTGCAACTTAATTTCCCTCTTCTTGAATACGCTCTCCATTAATGGGTCATATGTAATGAATATGATAAAGCAGAAGTGACATCGCATAGTATCGGAGCAGAGGTCATAAAAGCATTGAAGCTTCCTTTGTGATCACTCTCTAAGAGGGAAGTTAGCTGCCAGGTAGTGTATGAAAAGGTCCACATACAAGGAACTAAGGCCCATTGTCAACAGCATGTGAGGAACTAAAGCCCCCCCTGCTGATAGCTTGTGAGTGAGTCATCTTGGGAGCAGGTCTTCCAGCCCCATGTAAGCCTTCTGATGATTCCCTGCAGCCCCTGCCAACATCTTGACTGCAATCACATGAAAGATTGAGTCAGTACCATCCAAATTAGCTTTTTCAAATTCCTGACTATAGAAGTTGCAAGATAATAAATGTGTGGGAATAATTTGTTACACAGCAATAGATAACTAATGCAGTAGTATAGGGGTGATGTAGGAGTTAAATATGGCCCCAACAACGCTGTGTAATAAACAACTACAAAACCTCAGTGGCATACAATGATAAGCATTTATTATGGGCCAACTGGAGTTCAGCTAAGCTGGGCTGGGCTCAAGTAGGTGGTTCTGTTCCTCTCAGCAAGGCTTGCTCTTGCATCAGGGCTAAGTTGGGAGTCTTGTCTTTCTCACTCTCCTCCAGGAGCAGCAGGCTATGTATGCTAGGCATGTCCCTTTTTTTTTAAACATATATTTTATTGATTTTAGAAAGAGAAGGAGAGAGAGGGGGAGAGAGAAACATCAATGATGAGAGAGAATCATTGATCAGCTGCTTCCTGCACCAAGCCCTCAATCCGGGCATGTGCCCTGACAGGGAATTGGACTGTGACCTCCTGGTTCATAGGTCAATGCTCAACCACTGAGCCACACCGGCCAGGCATGAATAGTCTTTTTTAAATTTTCATTAAATTTATTGGAGTGACATTAGTTAATAAAATTATATAGGTATCAGGTATACAATTCTATAATACATCATCTGTACTAGTATACTGTATTGTCCTTCTGTCACTATTTATCCTCTTTTTACCCTCTTTTACCTCTCCCCATCCCCCATTCCCTCTGGTGATTGCCATGCTGTTGTCTGTGTCTATGAGCTTTTTTCCTTGCTTAATCTTTTTCCACTCAGCCTCCAAACCCCTCCCCTCTGACAGCTGTCAGTCTGTTCTCTGTATCTGAGTCTGTTTCTATTCTGTTTATTGGCCTATTTTGTTCATTAGACTCCACATATAACTGAAATTATATAGTATTTGTCTTTCTGTGACTGTCTTATTTCACTTAACATAATACTCTCCAGGTCCATCCATGTTGTCTCAAAAGGTAAAATTTCCTTATTTTAACAGCTGAGTAGTACCTCAGCTTTTTATCCACTCATCTACTGATTGGCACTTGAGCTGCTTTCAAATCTTGGCTATTGTAAATAACACTGTAATGAACAAAGGACCACATACATTCTTTCAAATTAGTACTTTGGGTTTCTTCAGATATATTCCCAGAAGTGGAATCACTGGGTCATCAGGCAGTTTCATTTTTAATTTTTTGAGGAAACTCCATAAGTTTTCCACAGTGGCTGCCACAATCTGAATTCCTACCAACAGTGCACTAGGGTTCCCTTTTCTCCACATCCTCGCCAGCACTTGTTTGTTGATTTATTGATGATATCCTTTCTAACAGGTGTGAGTTGATATCACATTGTTGTTTTAATTTGCATTCCTCTGATGATTATTGACATATTTTTATATGTCTATTGGCCATCTGTAGGTTGTCTTCTTTAGAGAAAGGTCTATTCAGGTCCTTTGCCCATCTTTTTTTTTTAAATTGGATTGTTTGTTTTTTGGTGTTGGGTTATATTTTATAAATTTTGGATATTAACCCCTTATCAGATGTATCATTTACCAATATGTTCTCCCATTCAGTAGTTTGCCTTTTCATTTTGTTGATGGTTTCCTTTGCTGTGCAAACCTTTTTTTGTATGGTGTAGTCTCATTTGTTTATTTATTCTTTTGTTATCCTTGCTCAAAGCTATATGCCAGAAGAAAACATTGCAACAATAAATGTTCAAGGTTTTACTACCTATATTTTCTTCCAGGATTTTTATGGTTTTGAGTCTTACAGTTAAGTCTTTAATCAACTTTGAATTTATTCTTGTGTATGTTTAAGAAGGTAGTGTAATTTTTTTTGTGTATATCTGTCCAATTTTCACAACACCATTTATTTAATTAGACTATCTTTACCCCATGTTATTTTCCTGTCTCCTTTATTAAATACTAGAGGCCTGTTGCACAAAAAGATTTGTGCAATAGGCTTTCCCTTCCCCTGGCTGCCAGCACTGGTTTTCCTCTCGCACCCGGGACCCAGGCCTTCGCTCCAGCCGGAGCCGTCAAGACTTTGCTGCTCTGGCAGGAGCCACCTTCAAACCTTCGCTGCCCTGCCCGGCCACCCCAGGCCAAGTCGCACACAGGATGCCCAGATGGCGGCCAGGTGGGCCAGCAGATTGCTGCTGCACCCCCAGGTTGGGTCGCACACAGGACATCTGCAGCCCAGGGTTGCAGATAGCGGGCCCGGATGGCAGCAGGGCAGGTGGGATGGTGCTGCCCCACCCTGCTGCAGTATGCAAATTAGCCATCATCTTTGTTGGCGGTTAATTTGCATATCACACCGATTAGCCTATGGGAGGAGTAGCGAAGGTATGGTCAATTACCATGTTTGTCTATTATTAGATAGGATTAATTGATCATAAAGGTGTAAGTTTATTTCTGAATTATCTATTTTGTTCCATTGATCTATGTGTCTACTTTTAACCAGTACCATGCTGTTTTGAATACTATGGCCTTGTAGTATAGTTTGAGATCAGGTAGCTTGATTTGGCTATTGGGGGTCTTTTCTGGTTCCATATAAATCTTTGGAATATTTGTTCTAGGTCTGTGAAAAATATCATTGGTATCTTGATAGGAACTGTGTGGAATCTACATGTTACTTTAGGTGGTATGGACATTTTTTTAATGATGCTAAGTCTTCCAATTTATGAATATAGTATAGGTTTTCACTTCTTTGTATCTTTTTCAATTTTTTCTTCTATTTTGTTCTTATAATTTCCCAAGTATAGGTCTTCATATTGAAACAGGAATTTTAGGGGAATATAAGCAGGCTTAGGGAATTTTTAGAATTGGGGTCCATAGAAAAACACAGGGCTACAGATTGGGAGGAGGTACATCTCCATAACACAAGGAAGCCGGGAGCAGTTACATTTCCATAAGACAAGGAAGCAGCAATAGGTGCATCTCCATAACACAAGGAAGCCAGTGCAGGGAGCAGCAACAGTGGCATTTACATAAGACAAGGGAGCTGGAAGTAGCCCAAAAGGTCTATATTTACAAAATAAAGAAAAGGAAGAAAGCTCAGAAAGAAAAGAACAATGAGGGAGGAAGGCATCACATGTCCCTTTGAGTTCAGGAGTTGCTATAGTGGCCAGTCAGAGTGGATATCCAGACACAGGGACTTGCAG
>NW_006284945.1:391293-396730 GCF_000327345.1 Myotis davidii
GAATCTTTCCCCCTCCTCACGTGGGAATCTGCACTTGTTCTTCAATAAATATCCACCTTTGCTATACTACCCTCTGCCCTGGATTCATTCTTCGACTCCGGTGGACAAAGAATCCGGGTTCCAGTCCAAAAATGCTTGTGTTGTAATGTACCCCATGAATCACAGAAGGACGCCTCAAGAAGTCGAATTAAAGAGTCACATTTATAGCAATCCGGGACTATGAGGGGGCATTCCCAAATCTCATAGCAATAAGATGGTGGCAAAACCAGACTTATATAAGCAAAAATCACAAAGGTATTGATTACATCCCAGGGTTTGGAATGTGGCACCTGGCTCCCAAAAAAGCAGATTACAGAAGCATAATTAAGCATGTTAATTACAGTTTCGGGTCTCGGGATCACTGAATTGACAGAAATACATTATCTAGAGTCCTTGGGTAACCTGGGTTAAACTTAGGCATGTTATCTAAATTACAGTTTTGGTTCTCCAGATCACTGAGTTGTCAGGACAATTTAGAATAATTGTGCTGTCCTGGTCTCAGGACCACTGAGGCAGCTGGAACGCACCACCTGTGGCCACTAAAACAATTTAGGATAATTGTGCTTTCCTGTTTCCAGTTTCAGTAGAATGTGCTCTCTAAAACCAGTATGATAACAATCAATGGAATAGTCATTCAGTCGATAAGGCATTCAATTGAATGGGATGACTTATACAATTTAGAAAATCAAAGTAACCTGTCCATTGTTAAACAAAGCAAATAGGTACCATACTTCACTTGGTTAAAATTATTCCTAGGTATTTTATTTTATTTTATTTTTCTTTCTTTTTAAATATATTTTATTAATTTTTTTTACAGAGAGGAAGGGAGAGGGATAGAGAGAAACATCGATGAGAGAGACATCGATCAGCTGCCTCCTGCACACTCCCCACTGGGGATGTGCCCGCAACCAAGGTACATGCCCTTGACTGGAATCTAACCTGGGACCCTTCAGTCCGCAGGCCGACGCTCTATTCACTGAGCCAAACCAGTTAGGGCTTATTTTTTGATGCAATGGTAAATGGGATTTTTTTTTTTAGTTTTCCTTTGATAGTTTATTATTGGTGTATAAAAAAGCAACTGGTTTCTGGATATTTATTTTGTGTCCTACTACTTTGCCGAATTCAGTTATTAGTTCTAATAGTTTTTTGATGGAATCTTTTGGATTCACTATATGCAGTATTATCTGTAAATATGACAATTTTACTATTTCCTTTCCATTTTGGATGTCTTTTATTTCTTCTTCTTGTCTGATTGTTGTGGCTAGAACTTCCAGTGTTATGTTAAATAAGAGTGGTGAAAATAGATATCCCTGTCTTATTCCTGATCTAAGGAAAATGCTTTTAGTTTTTGCCTGTTGAGTATGATGTTGGCTGTGGATTTGTCACATATGACGTGTCTTATGTTGAAGTATGTTCCCTTTATTTCCACTTTGCTGAGATTTTTACCATAAATGGGTGCTGGATTTTATCAAATGCTTTTTTTTTGCATCTATTGATATAATCATGTGATTTTGATCCTTAATTTTGTTTATTTGGTGTCATTGACTTGCAAATATTGAAACTGCCTTGCATCCCTGAAATAAATCCCACTTGATCATGGTTTATGATATTTTTAATGTATTGCTGGATCAGTTTGCTAGTATATTGTTGATGGTTTTAGCCTGCACCCTCTAATCCAAGTTCATCAGGTATATTGACCTATAACTTTGTAGAGTCTTTGGAATCAGGATAATGCTGGTTTCATAAAATGAACATGGGAGTCTGCCCTCCTAGAGAATTTTTTTGGAATAGTTTGAGAAGAATAGGTGCTAGTTCTTTCAATGTTTGGTAAAATTCAGCTGACACCATTTGGTCCAGGACTTTTGTTTGTTGGGAGTGTTTTGACTACTGCTTCAATTTCATTAGTTGTAATCTGTCTATTCAGATTCTCTGGTTCATCCTGATTCAATTTTGGAAGATTGTATGTTTCTAGAAATTTATTCATTTAGTCCAGATTGTCTTATTTGTTGGCATATAGTGTTCATAATATTCTCTAACAATCCTTTGTCTTTGTGTGGAGTCAGTTGTTACTTCTCTTCTTTCATTTCTGATTTTATTTATCTCTTTTTTTTTCTTAATAAGTCTAGGTAAAGGTTAGTCAGTCTTGTTTATTTTTTCAAAGAACCAGCTCTTGGTTTCATTGAACTTTTGTATTGTTATTTTTAGACTCTTTTTTATTTATTTCTGCTCTGATCTTATTATTTCCTTTCTTCTACTGACTTTGGGCTTTGCATGTTATTTTTCTAGCTCCTTTAAGTATAAAGTTAGATTGTTCATTTAAGAATTTTCTTGTTTATTAAGGTACACCTGTTATGCTATAAATTTCCTTCTTAGGACTGCTTTTGCTGTGTCCCATAGATTCTGGGTTATTGTGTTTTCATTTTTATCTGTTTTAAGGTATCTCTTGATTTCTTCCTTAATCTCATCGTTGCCGAATTCATTGTTTAGTAATATTATTTAATCTCATTGTCTTTGGGTGTTTTTCAGTTTTCTTCTTGTGATTGATTTCTGGAAGTTTCATGCCATTATGGTCAGGGAAGATGCTTGATATGATTTCAGCCTTCTTAAATTTATTGAGACTTGTTTTGTGTCTTAACATGTAGTCTATCCTGGAAAATGTTCCAGGTACACCTGAAAAGAATGTATATTTTACTGCCTTGTGGTGAAATGATCTGAAGATATTCATTAAATCCATGAGGTCTAATGTGTCATTTAAGGCTGCTGTTTCCTTGTTGATTTTGTACCTGGAAGATTTACCCATTGATATCAATGTGGTGTTAAAATCCCCAATTATGACTCTATTACTGTTGATCTCTTCCTTAATGTCCATCAAAATTTGCTTTATATATTTAGGTGCTGCTATGTTGGGTGCATAAATGTCTACAAGGGTTATTTCCTGTTGTCGAATTTATCCCTTTAGCATTTTATAATGCCTATCTTTGTCTCTCTTATGGCCTTTGTTATGTCTATTTTGTCTGATAAAGTATTGCTACCCAGCTTTTTTTTTTTTTCATTTCTATTTGCATGAAATCTGTTTTTTCTTCCTTTTACTTATTTTAGTACATGTGTATTTTTCATTCTGAGGTGGTCCTCTTGTAGATAGTATATATATGAGTCATGTTTTTTTTTTTCATTCTGATACACTATGTTTTTTATTGGAACATTTAAGCAATTTACATTTAAAGTGATTATTGATAGGTATGTATGTATTACCATTTTATTCTTTACTAGAGGCCTGGTGCATGGATTGTGGGGTCCCTTGGCCTGGCCTGCGGGGATCGGGCTGAAACCAGCTCTCTAACATTCCCAGAGAGATCCCAGATTACAAGAGGGTGCAGGCTAAACCGTGGGAACCCACAGATGTATGATCGGGGCCAGGGAGGGACTGCGGGAGGGCTCCAGGGCATGTCCAGCCTGTCTCGCCAAGTCCCTGATGGGCTGGACCCCAGCAGCAAGCTAACCTACTGGTTGGATCATCTGCCCCCTAGTGCTCAGTGTGTGTCATAGCGACTGGTCTAACGGTCAAATGAATGGTTGGACACTTAGCATATTAAGCTTTTATTATGTAGGATAACTATACTCTTCTGGTTATTTTTTTCTTCTTTAAAGAAGACCCTTTAACATGACTTATAATGCTGGTTCTATGGTTATGAACTCCTTTAGCTTTTTGTTGCCTATGAAGCTCTTTATTTCTCCTTCAGTTTTAAATGATAGCTTTGTTGGGTAACACAGTCTTATTTTGACATCCTTGCTTTTCATCACTTTGAATATTTCATGCCAGTCGCTTCTGGGATGAAATTTTTCTGTTGAAAATCAGCTGACAGTCTTACGGGAGCTCCCTTATAAGTAACTGTCTGGCCCTGGACAACCTGTTTGGAGCTACAAAGCAATCCATGGTTTGTGACTGCTTCTACTGGGGCTGGGTGTGCATTAGAAGAATCAAACTGTGCACCAAGGTTAGCTTTTACCAGTATCCGGCCCTGGGGAAGGTCAACAAAAGTCCCAAGACACCTTAAGATCCGCTTCTACCTGTCAACTGCCTGTAGGCTTAATCACTGAATAATTCTCTGGTAGTACTTGAGTTGCCTGAGGTTGGGCTCTCAGTAAGTCACCAGGCAGGGGCAAGTGGAGTTCACCAGATTTATATAGGTTCAAACTCAGTGCCAGTGCTGGAACTGAAGCAACTTAGCAAATATCCTGGGATATAACAAGCCCAGTTGCCACCTGAAAAGTGACTCCAGACCTTTGTGGTAGGATGGGGTCTCAGGGTGTCATAAGGGTGAAGCCAGGAGAGTCTATCAGACCCTAACAAACCAAGATTTGGCCATGTGAGTGGAGGGCTCTGCAGCAGTTGGGCCTTGTTTTAGAGCCACACAACTCAATCTGTCCCAGATTTTGCCAGGAGCACAAACTCAGCAGGGAGGGATTGTAGGAGTCAGAAAGTTGGGACTAGTGGATCTCCCATGAGTGGGAAACACCAGTCAGATTCATGGGAGAGTGGAGGTAATGGCCTCCACCCCAAAGCCACACTATTCAGTCACTGACAACTCTTGAGTCTGCCTGGTCTTCTACACCACAGCCTGGGCAGCTGACTCCTTGGCAGTGGGTAAACTCTGCAGTGTGGAGCTACAGGGAGTCCAAAGGATGGGGCTATTGCATTCCTACTGGCTGATTCCATAAGGAGGTGAGTGTTCCACCCAACATGGTGCCTGTGGTATAGAAGAGGGACTCAGCACAGGGGTCCTGGTGGCTGTCCCTTTAGTTCTCTCCCTAGTGCCACAAAACCCGGTTTCTTCTCACATGACTCTAGTCTTCTCTGCCCTCTCTCTGACAGAACTCAGGTGAGTAGCTGTGAATGAGATTTTGTGTGTTGGCCCTTTAAGAGGACACATATATCTTTAGCAGACTTCTGTCCCTCCATGTCAGACAAAATCCCCACTGACTTTCACTGCCTACTGTTATGTGGGCACCTCTTCCTGGCTCTAGTGCTCTGGGCTAGAGAGCCTGGAATGGGGTTGAGACCCCGGCTCTTCAGGGGGAATTTTTGCAGCTGACATATCCTTATGCATCCAGGCCAACTTTTCCATGTCTTAGCCCTTCCTACCAGTCTCTATGTGACTTCTTCTGTAAATCCTTGGTCATAAGACTTTCTGATCAGCTATTCTTCAGTTTGTTATACAGGTTGATTGTTCTATATTTTAGTTGTAATTTCAGTTTGATCCTGGGAGGAGATGGTATAATATCTATCTTCTCTGCTTCCATCTTGGATACCCTTGAAAAAATAGTCTTGAAGTTTCATTTACCAGATTAGAAAAAGAAAAGACACAAAGTCACCAAAGATAGACTAACACCTTTTGGT
>NW_006284945.1:396825-404761 GCF_000327345.1 Myotis davidii
AAGTTGGTGGATTCAATTTCCAGTTAGAGTACATATAAGAATCAACCAATGAATGCATAAATAGTGGAATAATAAATCAATGTCTTTCCCTCTTTTTTCTTCCCCTCTCTCTTTCTCCCTTCCTTCCTCTCTCTCTTGAATCAACAAATACATTTTAAAAAGGGAATAAAAACAAATATTCATTTTGTTTCATTTGATACATGTCTCAATTTTTTTGAATGATCACTGCTGTAACATTTTGCATCAGGGGTTCAGGATCTGAAGAAGGGGCTGATGCACGAATGAAAAAACTAGACAAGAAATATGAATTTAGGAGGTATGGGGGGCCAGTGGAGACCTCTTTTGGAGAGGCACATTGAAACCTGGCCTTATCCGCTTTTTATTCAATTTTAAATACACATCTTGCCCTCAGTAAAGCATGGCAAGCAGGTAGCAGACAAACTGCCTCTAAGGTCAATAAAGATCAGTAAAGATCAATAAGACTCAGTAAACATTTACTTTGAGGCTATTAGGTCAGGAAACTGCTTCAAGCCACCACTATCTCAACATGGAGCAATCAGTGCTTAGCATCAACCTACTATAGCCCAAGGTCTATCAGCCTTCTGCGTTCCCTGGTGCACTCTTATGATAGTATTGGGAAAGCAGTTACTTCCCGCATCTCCCCCTTTTTGTTTTCTTAATAAATCTTGAAGAGTGTATGCTGTCTGTAGGGCTTGAGTCCTTTTAAGACTCTCCATTCCGCATCGGCAGACTAGAAATAATCATATAAGAACAAGAATGAGACAGACAATAGTGGTATGCTAAGAGTCAAATGTAGGGAGTTCCAATGAAAAGAACTGAGTTCTTTCATGTCCTTTTAAAATTGCTGCCAGGCATCAAAGGAACTAGTTTGTAGTAGTCTCCTTTCTGGGCCATCAGTTCTTTATGGGTCCCCTTCCCAATCACTGTGCCCTATGACATGACAGCAATGATATTCGAGTTCTGGATGGTGGACAAACGGTGGGCAATGGCAATGCAGGTCCAACCTTCTCTGGCTTTGTCCAGGGCAACCTGCACTGTCGCACAACTAATTGCTGCTAGTGGAAAACTGTTTATTGCCTTCACTAACTGATAAACATAGACAGAGAACCCCCCGATGCACAACTGATTGCTGCTTGTGGGAAACTGTTTATTGCCTTCACTATCTGATAAACATAGACAGAGAAGCCCCCGAAGGCTGGGTGCCTTTGAAGCCCTAGCAAAGGTTGGAGCTAGGCGCCACCTCTGTTTGTCCAGACAGTGGTAGCTGAAACTACTCCCCCATTTATTATTATGTAAATCCTTGCTGATGGGCTAGTCTGCCTGTTGCAGGGGGTCACCTGCCTAAGGGCTATGCTATGGGTGCATCCCAGATCAATAAAAGCTTGGTGAGGCCTGAGCACGGGAGGAAGTCCTTCCCCCTGAGTTGGACTTGCCCTCCTGGTCCCCCAATATTTCAAATTATCTCTTGTCTTTTCATATTCATTTGTGTGCGGCTCTGCTTCCAGTTCCTGAACCCTGACCCACGCAGGATGTGGGAAGGAAACACACAACAGCTGCTAGCATGGCAAGGCTTCTTTACCATCTCCCAGGTCATCTCTAGACTGTTTCTCCTCTGTCTCATTCTCCTCCCACTTCTTATCTTCAGTGTGTTACTTGGGGTTACTGCTATCTGTGGCTGGAATAGCCAATTGTGTGCAGCTGCAGCTACAGGATGAGGCTCCAGGTGCAAGGTCCTCATTAGGCTGGTCAGTTCCTCTCTTGGATCCATGTTGAAGTTTAATGTTCCTTAGAGGAGTTTTCTGGAAATACACAAACATATCCTCGACCAAATGTTAAGGAGTTGGGACCCTCCCATAAACCAGACTCGGGATCTTCCCATTTAACCAGACCATTTTCCTTTGGCTTATTCTGACACAAGTGTAATTCCACAGGTGTCTTGCCATCCGCATCACAAGTGAAAATATTTAAAGTAATTAAGGCTTGGTGTAGTCTATTTACAGGAGATTTCACCACTATTCCCCGTTTTTGTTTTTCAAGTTGGGATTTTAGCCACTGATGTTGGTGTTCTATAATTGCCTGTCCTTGGGAATTCTATGGTATTGCCATAACGTGCCTGATGTAATACAGTATGCATTTCCTTTTGTTAAAGGACCAGGCAGGGTGGTATGAGACCTGATATGAGTAATATAAAAGGGATATTGTTTTTGCTGTGCAATTTGCTGTACCTGTTTAAATAGTATAAATAGACTTTATACTATTTTAATAACTGAGCTATTTTAATTGAGCAGTCTCAATTTTGTTTACCAGGCTAGCAGCCGAGGTAGAATCAGAAATAATATTAAGAGGCTTTTGGAAATTCTGCAATGCAGCCTTGACAGCTCAGTTTTTTAGTAAAGGAGTTGACTAGTCCAGATGACGTGGCCTGAAATTACTGTATGATAAGCAGCTTTACCATTAGATGAACTGTCAGTAAAAATAGTTAATGCTTCAGGAATATATTCCTGTCTAGTATTTTTTGATATAATAATAGGGGTGTAATATAAAAGTTGTAGTTGCTTGTTTTTAGTAGGTGATAACTAAATTCCCCTGAATAGTCACTTATTTCAATTTGCCAAATCAAATCAGTCTGAAATAATATTAATATTTAACTTTATTTCTCCTTGGGTGTAGACAGCAAATGACATTAATTGGATTTCTGCTATTGTCTAAGCACACATAACACATAGACAAGACTTAACAAATCAGTTCTTTTCATGGATCTTTCAGATATTTTCTATTGCCTGGGACTTACAGCCAGAATATGGCCTAGATCTCAGCATGTTTTTCACAGATCTTCTCCTATTCTGCTCTCCATAGCACTGACTGGTGTCTAAAGTTGTTTTAGCTAAAATCTGCCAGTCCCTAGGTGTCATCTGGCAATTTTCAGAGAAAGCATTAATGAGTCCTTTTGTAAAAGGACTGATAGCCTCATTTTCTCTAGTTGTTGAGCCTTCCCAACAGAAGCAGGCCTTGGGTGTTACAGACTTTTGATCTCCAATACGAAGTGAGCATAATGCAGTTCGAACAAGAGCCCACATAGTTAAAGATGACAAGGGCACTCATTTTCCTTGAGCCTGATTTAAGAGAGTACCTTTTGACACCTTAATTCCTTTATTTTTGAGCATGCAAGCTAAAAATTTACAATGATGTTTTGGCCTTTTATTCAAATTCTTCACCATTATAACCTGGCTGAATCAAAATGTTCCTCCTCGTCCACTTACAGCCACGAATCCAAAGCTGGCATGGGCTTTGTGTGCGGTCAACTTGCCACCTTTCCGGTGAATTTCCACTTTCCCTTTTTAACTTCGTTTTTTCCCTCAGGTGAATCTTCTCCAAATTCCTGTTCAAGGCACCAGAATGCCACGATCTTTTGTGGCGGGGGGTTCAGGATCTGAAGAAGGGGCCGACACACAAATGAAAACACTAGACAAGACATATGAATTTAGAAGGCATAAGGGGCCAAGTGGAGACCTCTCTCTTTTGGAGAAGCACACTGAAACCTGGCCTTATCCCCTTTTTATTCAATTTTAGATACACATCTTGCCCTCAGTAAAGCTTGGCAAACAGGTAGCAGACAGACTATCTCTAAGATCAGTAAAGACGGGTAAGGTTCAGTAAACATTTACTTTGAGGCTATTAGGTCAATAACTGCTTCGAGCCACCACTATCTCAACGTGGAACAATCGGTGCTTTGAGTCAGCCTGCTAACGCCCATGGTTCATCGGCCTTCTGCGTTCGTTGGTGCACTCTTATGACAGTATTGGGAAAGCGGTGGCTTCCCGCAGATCACATTTTTTTAATGATCAAGTTTCAGCCTCAAATAATCATTTATTGACCATAAATGTCTGTTAGATGTATGTTAGGAAAATATTTATGTTACTTGGAACAATGTAGTATTACTCAAATATATCCATATATATGATTAAGGAAGTGCTTGGGATTTCAGATAAGAAGATGTAGTTTATAAACAGGTTAGAGTATATTATATATTTAAGTGTTCAAATTTATATTTTTTCTGTAATTCAAATGAAACTTGAACAAATCTTTTATATATATTTACATATATATATACATAAAATAAAAAACAAACATGCAAATTG
This sequence comes from Myotis davidii, assembly GCF_000327345.1. Lineage (NCBI taxonomy): Eukaryota > Metazoa > Chordata > Mammalia > Chiroptera > Vespertilionidae > Myotis > Myotis davidii. The sequence goes on from NW_006284945.1 coordinate 400,986, forward strand.
ACCATACCTTTGCTATGCCTTAAGCCACGCCCACCAGCCCATCAGAGCAACTATATGCAAATTAACCCAACCAAGATGGCGGCCGGCAGCCATGGAGCTGAAGCAAGCAGGAGTCTTGGTTGCTCCAGTAATGGAGGAAGCCAAGCTTCCCGGCCAGCTCTCAGCTCCACTGAAGGCAACAAAGTTTCAATTATAGAAGGTAAATAAATCCCAGAATAAAAAAGAAAAGAATAAAAGGAGAGGCTGGGAGCTTCCATCGCCGGGGGGCTTGGCCAGCCTGAAAAAGGCCCTCAGCCCCTCACCAAGGCTGGCCAGGCACCCTGCACCCTGAAGGAGGTGTGACCAGCTGCAAACACACATCAGCCCCTCACCCAGGCTGGCCAGGCACCCCACCGGGACTGCCTGTTTAGACCCAATTACCCATGGAGTGGGCCCAAACCATTAGGTAGTCATCCCCCAATGGGTCCCAGACTGTGAGAGGGCACAGGCCAGGCTGAGGGAATCCCCCCCCCAAGTGCACAAATTTTTGTGCACCGGGCCTCTAGTATATATATAATTGATTTTAGAGAGGAAGGGAATGGGAGAGAGATAGAAACATCCATGATGACAGAGAATCACTGATCAGCTATCTCCTGCATGCCCCACACTGGGAATGGAGCCTGCAACCTGGGCATGTGTCATGTCTGGGATTCAAACCGTGACCTCCAGTTTCATATATTGACACTCAGCCATTGAACCATGCTGGCTGGACTTGAACAAATATTTTTTGGCCTATGACAGTCAGCATAAACATAGGTACTTGGTTCAAGAGAAGCAAACAAAAAAGTGTGGTGTAATTTAAAAAGAAGAAAAGAAAGCAAGCAAGCAAAGGAAAGGCAAATCCCAAGTTTGCCCATTTATATTTCCATTTTGTTCTTTTTTTACTTCTTTTATTATTATTTTTTAAAATATTTTTATTGATTTCAGAGAACAAGGGAGAGGGAGAGATAGAAACATCAATGATGAGAGAGAATCACCAATTGCCTCTCTCTTTCACACCCACCTCTGGAGATCAAGTCTATAACCTGGGCATGTGCCCTGACTGGAATTGATCCAAGACCCCTGGTTTATAGGCTGACACACTCAACCACTGAGCTATGCTGGCCGGGATTTTTTGCTCTTTTTAAAAAACAACAACATGTTTTCCTCATCTGTAAATTGAATATTGTGGGGGGTTTTTTGTTGTGTTAGGAAAGGTATGCCTGGACAATGAATATCATAAGAGTAATTCACAGATAAAAGTATCTCTCCATTTCTTTTTCCCTTGGACTCATTAGCTCAATATTTGGAGTAGGTAATATTTCTTAACCTTAGAATTGAAAATTTGGGCTAGATTATTTTCCTATTTTCTCCTAATAATATTATAATTAAGGACTGATCAAGTCCATTACCTATGGGAAGGTTGCAAGTGGGCCTTACTTTTGAATTATCTCAAATTTCATTAATGAGAACCTGTTTTCTCTCTCAATACTGTGGCCTGTTTTTTTTTTTTTTTTTAAATTTCCCTCTGCTTTATCTTTTTATTGATACTAAAATGAGATGAATACATTTAAAGAGGTAGGGAGTTTTACAAATCATCTCCATGAAGGGCTCTTTTATTTACAGTGAAGATTTCATCCTCAGAATGAAATGGTCCAGGAAAAATACTGCAGGATATTAGGCAAAAATTACAATTGTTGTTATGGTGTTGAAATTATGTGACTCCCCCTCCCCTTCTGGATTCACAATATTATAGACTGTGATAACATTATTTTATACCTTAAAAATCATGTTTAAACACAAAGGTGGAATAGAGTCAGGGGAGGAAAATGTTTACTATGCTATTTTTTTAAACAGATTCACATGTCTTTTTCTAAAACCAATAGTGGCCTCCATCCCATACTTTTCTAATACCATTGAAAGAACTTCCTCACAGCAACAAAATGTTTTAGGTAAAAGAAATCATTTTTGCAAAGAAATAGCTGGGGGTTAGCTTGAGAAATTTAAAAGGGCCTCTCTGTTTCAGAAATGTTTGACAAAGGAGATCTAGAATTTCTTGTTTCATTCAAATATTTAATGGTGGTTTAACTCCTATCATTAAAGATTATTTGTCTTCCTAATGTGACAGGTATGTACAAGATTTGGTGTCACTTTGGATCCCATGGCCAAATACAGAAGACAGTTTAATTGATTGATATAAAAAAAAGAAGTTGATGTTGTCCTAAACAATTTTTTTAGGATAAAACGTACTTTTATTGTAATGCCTTTTAAAATTAAGTAACAATTCTTAAAAGGTTAAAGAACATATCGTAAGAGTATCTCACACATCTTACTTGAGAGAAAAAACTTCAAATATGATTTTAGGGTTAGTCTCTACAGAACCACGTTTCAAATTTTAGTTTAGCATTCTGATGGCTGTGGCTGTGTCAGGCTGGACTGTTCATTTTCTCCTAGGTAAGACAATGCTGAGTGTTAAATTTGAGGGTTATGTTCACTCAAACTCATATGTACCTTCGTATTTAGTTTTTGTTTTGGTGCCCATCGGTAGATAAGGGGATAGAGTAGCTGTTACATTTACACAATGGAATACTACATGACTGTAAAAAAGAAGGAATTCTTGCCCTTTGTGACACCATAGATGGACCTGGAGAGTATTATGCTAAGCTAATAAGCCTGTCAGAGAAAGGCAAATATATGATCTCACATGTGGAATCTAATGAACAAAATAAACTGATGAACAAGGCAAAGCCAGAGGTGTGGATACGTGGAACAGACTGACAGGTGTCAGAGGGGAGGTGGGTGGAGAGGACCGGATGGGGAAGGTGAAGAGATTAGCCAAAGAACATATATGCATTACCCATGGACAAAGACAATAGGGTGATAGAGGCCAGAGTAGAGGGGGTGGGGGCTGAGTGGAGGTGGGCAAAGGATGGGGGTGGTGGTGGAAATGGGGAACATCTGTAATAGTGTCAACAATAAAAAATATACTTGAGGGAAATAATTTTATTTTATTATTTGTTTAATTTTTTAAATCCTCGTCTGAGGATACTTTTCTATTGATTTTTAGAAAGAGTGGAAGAGAGAGGAAATGACAGAGAGAAATATCAATGTGAGAGAAACACATTGTGATTAGTTGCCTCCTGCATTGGCAATGATGAAACACCATAGCAACCAGTTGTCATTAGTTGCCTCCTGAACTCTGGACCCTTCCGTAAGCAGCCTGATGCTCTATCCACTGAGCCAAACTGGCTAGGGAAGGGGGAAAATAATTTTAAATGAAGCTGGAAAGCCAAGCCTTCATTGTGTTATGGCACTTCTTTGGGCGTTGTGCTTAATACCTTAGAAGTTTCATCACTGCCAATGATGAGACCTGTGGTAGTAATCATCCTATATAATAAAAGAGAAAAATGGTAATTGGCGTATGACGATACCCTTTTCATTGGCCAATCAGGGCTATATGCAAATTAACTGCCAACTCAGATGGCAGTTAACTGACAACAAAATGGCGGTTAATTTGCATATGTAGGCACAATGCAGGGAAGCAAAAGGGAAAGCAGGAAGAAGCCCCCTGCCACAGACAGTGATCAGAAACCCAGTGGGGAGCTAAGAGCTGGGGGGCAGGGCAAAGGTGGCCCTGGGCCGCCTTTGCCCTGCCCCCTAGCCATGATTGGAGAATCAGGAGTTTTTGCCGCCCTGGCCAGTGATAGCAGGAAGTAGGGGTGGAGCCAGCGATGGGAGCTGGGCACGGTCGAAGCTGG
>NW_006284945.1:405132-416616 GCF_000327345.1 Myotis davidii
GGGCAGAGCCAGCAATCAGAGGGGTCTGGGGGTCCCCTGCCCAGGCCTGCGATTGGAGGGTGATGGGGTCAACGCCTGAGGGCTCCCAGTATGTGAGAGGGAGCAGGCTGGGCTGAGGGATACTCCCCCTCACCCCCACCCAGTGCACGAATTTCGTGCACCGGGCCCCTAGTTGAGTTTTATAAAACCACTCCATCCCATTATCCAGGGGAGTACCTCAATTGTCCAAACAATTTTTTTCAGACCATTGGCTGTAAAAACTTCCATTTCATACCTTTGTTTGCCACTTGAAGGGCAATGCTTCCCCATGTCATCAGTCCTATGTACATCGTTTTCCTGATGGTACCATGATTTGGTATTTCCAGGGGTATTATTTTAATTTTAGGGTGTTACCACCTTAAAAGACAAGCTTTCAGGATCTCAAAAGAGTATGATTGTTAACCCTTCTGGCGTGGGGGCCCTGTGGCACATTAGAAAGAGCCTGCTTAGGTGTTATACTAGTAGTCAAGCTATCTGAATTATTTTCCTTAATTTGGAGACCTAGTAGCTGTGATGATCTTGGGCAGGTAGCTTAACTTGCCCCAATCTGGTTTCCTGTAAAGAAAGGCAAGGCAGGTTTTACAGACAAGGAAACTGAAGTTCTGAGCAGGAAGTGACTTCTCCTTGGAGTGGGAAGCTGGCTTAGAAAGCCTCAGGTTATTAAATAACTCTCAGAATCTAACTCCATCTAGATGCTGTCCACTTCATGAGAGTTACAGAGCACCGGTTTTGATTATTGTTTTTCACTAATCAAGATGTGCATGGATATCATTACTCAGTTTTTATCCCATCGATAGAACAAAAAAACCCCATATTTTGATAATTTTGCTAGGGAAAATAGACATTGTCATTTGTATACCTCAAAAATATTCATTCAGTAATTTTTTAAATAAAATTTTATGTTAAAAATAATACAATTATTATAAAAAACTTGGAAAACAGGCAAGCAGAAAAAAGGAAAAGAATTTATATGCACTCCTTTAAAGCTGCCTAGTATATTTTCTTTCAGGCTTTTTGCTTTGCAATGGCTTATATCATTGTGATGAATAATTAATAATTATATTTCAAGAATAATAATTAATAATTATATTAATTTATTATTAATTGTAAGTTGTTTTTTCTTTAGTACAAAATAAATTTTAATATATAATATGTCTCTAGAAAAGTATAAAGAAGAAAAAATTACTCAGAGTCCCATCACATATTTTCCCCACATCAATGGACATCTATATTTTAAAATGAAACTTTTATATTTTATTAGAGGCCCAGTACACGAATTCATGCAAAAGTGGGTTCCCTTAGCCTGGCCTGTAGGATCGGGCTGAAACTGGCTCTCCGACATCTGAGGGGTCCTGGATTGCGAGAGAGTGCAGGTCAAGCTGAGGGATCCCACCAGTGCACATTCAGGGCTGGGGAGGGATGCAGGAGGTTGGCCAGCTGGGGAGGGACCACAGGAGGACTCCAGGGTATGTCTGGCCCATCTTGCTCAGTCCCAATCGGCTGGACCCCAGCAGCAAGCTGGTCAGTGCGCATCATAGCAACTGGTTGACCAGTTGACTCTCTGGCCCCCAGTGCACGTCATAGCGAGTGGTTGAGCAGCCTTAGCATATCATTAGCATATTACACTTTGGTTAAACAGATGATGGGAATGACATGACACTTAGCATATTAGGCTTTTATTATATGAGATGTTTTCCCTTCTTTTACCTCTTTATTCCAGTCTTCTAAAGAGAGGGTAGTAAATTCTGTTCCATGGAAGCAGGGATATGCTAGAGTCAACAAAGGCCTGTAACATGATCTAAAGTTTCTTAAATTCTATACAAACACAACTTTTTCTTGTTCTGTTTCCTTTTTTATAAAACTCAGAATTTGAACTAGACATTCTTCTGCATGGTTGTTCTGGCCCTGAGAGTCTGCACCTGTCATTATTAACTGGTTATATTGCATTTCCTCTCTGGTTCCCTTTATTTTATGTTCCTTCATAGGATAAATTATCATGAACTATGGTATAAGCAAGATGGCCGAATAAGATAACCCCCTGAGTTACCTTCTCTGGCCTGAACAGCAATAATTTGGCATCAGTCCACAGACAAAAGTAGCAGCTGTGGGATACAGGCAGGAAATAACAAAAGCACAGTACAATCCAAAACTAATGAGAGCAGTTTTGAAACAGCATGCCTGCATCTAGGCAGTTGACTTGCTGGCCTTGACCCAGAAACAACTCCACACCCCTGAGATCTCAGCTACAGCCCCATTTGGCCTTGATCCTATCATTAACACCATATACCAAGGAATCTGGGAGGTCATTCCCACCTATGTGTTGTGTAATAGGTATATAGACCCTCATCCCACCTGTGGACACTAAAGTGGTCTGTGAACCAACTCTAGCCTCTCAGGTGCAGTCCAGAAGACCTAAAGATAAGCCTACTCAACTTGTCAGACTGTGGATTCTGAAAGGTCCCTGTAACTGGGATCCAGCCAGTTCAAGCCACAGTTCATGAACAGTCTTGCTGGTATAGGGACCTGGAGGAAGAGACTCTGTCTTCAACCTTAGAGATAGATATACTAGGCTCCAGCCCCTTCAAGCCAGAGTCCATGAATAACATTGCTGACCAATGGACCCAGTGGGAGAAGCATCTGTGCCATAAGAGATCCTGAAAATCCCTCTACTCTGCTCTGACCCCTCCAGACACAGTTAGGGAGCAATCCAGGGACCTTGCAGGAGACATGCTAAGCTATGTCTTCAAAACCATGTCTGTAGAGCTCAATCTTGGCTGTGGAACCCCAAACAGTCCTGGGGCATAATTGTAGCCCTGCTCAGCCATTGTCCAGTGCCAGTCCAACCTACTCAGGGACCCACCCAGTGACCAGGACAGAGCCCTCCTAGGAACCTAGCAAAGTCACACCTGTCCATGCCCCTGGTAATAGGCTTGCAAAGTGAACTGAAGACCCAACTGTGAATGCTGAAGTAAACCATTGTTCTAGCACCCCACTACTGAACAATTACTAAATGCAGTTCTATCCACTAGGAACCAGGTAAGATCCATGCTATCTGAGGTAACAAGCATTCCAAGTGTGGATCAGGTGATGAATTCAACAACAGTCTTGAAACTGGCTTTCACACAGCACCACTGTGATTCCAATGATAATCCTATTAACCCAGGAAACCGACAGAAGAACTTTCCTGCCAAAATAGTCTGTAAAAACTGTAAGAGGTGTTTTCTCCTTCAACTGCACATACACCAACAGGAAGCTTCATGGATCATGAAGAATCAGGCAGATAAAACACTACCAAAGAAAAATAATAAAGACTACAGTAACTGACTCCAAAGAAATGAAGACCTGCAATTTGCCTAATAAAGAATTTAAAAACAACAACATAGTAACTCAATGAAATGCAAGAGGACACAGATAGACAATTAAACAAAATTAGGAAAGCAATGCACAAATGACATGAGAAGTTTAATAAGGAAATATAAATCATCAAAAGAAACCAACCCAAAATCCTGAAGCTGAAGACTGCAATGTGTGAACTGAAAAATTCAATAGTGAGCTTCAAGAACAGACTTGATCATGCAAAAGAAAGAATCAGCAAACTCAAAAACCAGCCATTTGAAATTAATCAGCTAGAAGAACAAAAATAAAAGAGTAAAGAAAGCCCACTAAAATTATAAAGTACCATAAACCAATGAACATTTGCATCATGTTCATTGGTTTAAGCAGGAGAAGGGGACAGAAAGATTACTTAACCCCTAGAGCGCCGGGGAGTGCGATCACGCTCGTCCTGTCTTTCACCAAAAGTGCCTGGAGGCTATCAAAGCTTCTAAATGGCGCCCAGTTCTAAGTCTGCTTTTATTAGTGATGATGATATTGCTAAATATGTCAATGTAGTAAAGGTCTCCTTAAGTTTTTGAATATGTAACTTCATTTACTTGCGATTCATAATTTTTTTCCCCTGCTGTAAAATAGCAAAAATGCCTTGGCAATTTTAGCATAGTTCTTAGGATATTGGTTGGCACTCAAAGGGTTAAAGTTGTAATAAGTAAAAACTCCCCTAATCTTGGCAGAGATATGGACACCCAGGGGCAAGAAGCTGGGAAGACCAAGATCAACCCAAAAAAGATTTCTCTGAGAACATTATAATTAAAATGTCAAAAGTCAAAGACAAAATTTTTAAATACAGTAAGAGAAAAACAATTCATCACATACATGGGAACCTTCTTAACACTATCAGAGGATTTCATTGTAGAAACTTTGAAGGTTAGAGGGGAGCAAATGATACATTCAGTTCTGAAAGAAAAAGACTGCCAACCAAGAATACTACCTGACAAAACTGTTGTTCAGAAATGGAGATATAAGGACACTCCTAGACAAATAAAAGCAAAGGGAGTTTATCATCACTAGATCTGCCTTATAAGAAATGCTAAAGGGGTCCTACCTGGTTTGGCTCAGTGGATAGAGTATTGGCCTGCGGATGGAAGGTTCCAGGTTCCATTCCTGTCAAGGGCACATGCCCAGGTTGAGGGCGCAATCTCCATTTGGGGGCATGCAGAAGGCAGCCAATCAATGATTCTTTCCCATCATTGAGGTTTCTATCTCTCGCTCCCTCTCCCTTCCTCTCTGAAATCAATAAAAACATATATTTAAGAAAAAAGAAACGCTAAAGGGAATTATTCAAGTTGAAATGAAAAGATGCTAAGTAGCTACATGAAAACATCCTATATAATAAAAGGCTAATATGCAAATTGACCAAATGGCAGAATGACTGGTTGCTATGATGTGCACTGACCACCAGGGGGCAGATGCTCAAGTCAGAAGCTGCCCCCGGGTGGTCAGTGCACTCCCACAGGAGCAGCGCCACTCAACCAGAAGCCAGGCTCACAGCTGGCAAGCACAGTGGTGGTGGTGGGAGCCTCTCCCCCTCCATGGCAGCGCTAAGGATGTCCAACTGCCAGCTTAGGCCCACTTCCCAGCATCCTCTGAGGGCTCCTGGTCTGCGAGAGCATGCAGGCTGGATTGAGGGATTCCCCTCCACCCCCCGGGGCACTAATTTCATGCACTGGGCCTCTAGTAAAAGTATAAAACTCACTGGTAAAGGCAATTATATAATTTAGAATGCCTTTATATACTAAGTGGTATGTAAATCACTATTATGTCTGATATAAAACTTTAAAAAACATATTAAAAATAACTATCTATACTAATAAAAGGGTAATATGCTAATTAGACCAAAAGACCTTCTAGGAGACCTTCCGGATGTCCTTCTGGGCAAAGCCATGGTGGCAGGGCTGAGGCAGAGGTGGTTAGGGGCGATCAGGCCAGGAGGGGAGTGCAGTTGGGGGTGAGCAGGCCAGTGGGGGGGGCAGTTGGGGGCAAGCAGGTCAGCAGGCAGGGGGGCGGTTAGGAGCCAGAGGTCCTGGATTGCGAGAGGGATGTCCAATCCCTGTTGGCCTAAACTGGCAGTCGGACATCCCCTGAGGGGTCCCAGATTGGAGAGGGTGCAGGCCCGGCTGAGGGACAACATGCCCCCAACCCTCACCCCTGTGCATGAATTTTTTGCACCAGGCCACTAGTAGCTACAATAATTATTAGTAGATGCACAATATGAAAAGATGTACAGCCTGACATCAATAGCAAAAAATGTTGGGAAAAAAGAAAAAGTGTAGAGTTTCTGTATATGATTAAAGGTAAGTTGTTATTGGCTTAAAATACTATTATATCTACAAGGTGTAAGCCTCATGGTAACCACAATGGAAAACTTATAGAAGTTACACAAAAAAATAGAAAAAAATTAAAGTTTATCATCACAAAATAATAAATTAAAAAGAAAGGTAGGAAGAAAGGAACTAAGAATATTAATTAGAAAATAATGAACAAAATGGCAAAAAGTTCTTGCCTATCAATAATTACTTTAACCTTTAAATTAAATTCTTCAATCAAAAGTTCATGAATTGAAAAAAAGTTCACAAGTTGGAATAATTAATATTGTTAACAATATTCATACTATTAAGTGCTATCTATAGATTCAATGCAATCTCTATCAAAATTCTGATGGCATTTTTCACAGAAATAGAAAAGCAACTCTAAAATTCTTATGGAAACACAAAAGAATAGCCAAAGCAATCTTGAGAGAAAAGAACAAAATTGGAACCATCAAATTCCTGATTTCAAACTATACTACAAAGCTATGGTACTGGCATAAAAGCTGACACATAGCAATGGTACAGAATCAAGAGCTCAGAAGTAAAGTCATGTATACACAGTCAAAAACCAATTGACAAAGAGCCAAGAATGTTCAATGGGGAAAGGATTGCCCTTTCAATTTATAGTGTGGGAAGTCTCCTGGTTTCTGCAATTATTGCAAAGAACCAAGACACTGGAAAAAAGATTATCACAAGCTAAAGTGCTTCAGGTGCTTTCAGCCCTCTGGACCATCTCCACGCTCATCCTCATCTTTGGCTGAGCCAGTTCCTGTTGATCAGCTTTTGGCTCAAGCCCTTGAACTGTAGGTGCTCCTTCATCTTCTTTCTCTTCACCTGGTAGGATGTCCTGACTTTTAGTTCATGGTTCCTCTTGTGGAGATTGTCCATCATTGGGCTGCTGGGCAATCACCGGTCAAACCTGCTGGGAGCAGATTATTCTACTTCTGGAGGTCCAGGTTCCCTATGACAGGAATTATTGTTGTAAGGTTTTGTGAGACTTAAATTATATACTATTTGCCATGTATGCAGCATAGTCCCTGGAATAAAATAGGTCTTCTATAAATAATCTTAATTCAAGTTGTAATTATTAAGGAACTATTCAATGCCAAACACCATGTTAGGTGCTGGAAGTATATCTTGAATAATAATGAGTCTCCATTCTTAAGGGTATTATATACTCCAACTGGGCTTTCACTTGGAGTATATAAAACCAGACAGGTAAACTGATGTGGATACAGTCTGAGGTAAATGCTGCCAGATAAAGAATTAGAGGCTCCTTTGGAAGTATGGGTGAGAGCTTCTGAATTGAAATTTGGGAGCTCAGGCTCCCAGAGAAAAGGATACCAAAGCTGAGGTCTGATGGGTGAATAAGGATGAGCCAAGTGAAGAAGGGTGTGGCACTTCCAGTGGATTATGGAGAGATCAGGACTATTGAAACCAAGGATGGCAAACTAAGATGAAGACTAAGAACGTAAGAGTTGAGGTTGGAGAGGAAAGCAGTAGAGCCATCAGTAAGGGCCTTGCCAACAGTTGGGGATTTAAAAGTTAATTCTAACAGGGACGGACAGCTGTTACAGGATTATAATTAGGTCCTGGACATCTGAAGGGCCATGTTTTCAGATAGAGTAGTCAACATCTCAAATGCTACAAATCTTCCAATAAGATGAGAATAACAAAAAAAAAAAATGGGTAATTTAGAAATAAGGATATCATCAGTAACCTTGGCCAGAGCAGTTTTTCAAAGAGGGTAGAAGTAGAAGCCAGATGGCATTGGGTAGTTATAGGAATTGGAAATGTGGAAATGGTCACAGCTCTTTAGTAGAGTAGATATTCATAGGAGTAGGGCATTTTGTCCACTATGTTTTTTGTTGAATCCCTAGTAATTAAAGCAAAGCCTTCTATGTAGATGACTCAGCAAATATTTGCTGAATAAATGAATTAGCTATTTATAAAATTTGTGTTTGAAAGGAAATATAGATCCATATCTGGATGGGGTAAAGGACTGAAGGTGGGTGGATTTTATTTGAAGTGGTTAATTGTGCTTAAATGTTGACCGGAAAGGAGTCAGGGAAGATGGAGTAGTCAGAGGTGAGCAAGAAAGAAGGGAAGCTCAAAGGAGTTAGATGTATAATGAGAAAAAACCACTTCTCAGATTTTAATAGAAAGACAGGAAGAAAGAGTGGTGGCACCCATAGAGGCTCCATGTCGTCAGTAGCAGAACTGAGTAAATTTTGCTTAGAGCTTTTATTTTCTCTTGAAATAGGAAATGAGATTGTCAGTTGAGAATGAGAAGGGAGGAGAAGAGGAGAGTACAGAGTAGGTTTGAAATAGTTATTGTGAAAGTGGGGTGAGAGCCTGCTGAGGACACAGAAGAATTGCCTGGCTGTGTTGAGATACTCCTTAGACTGGACCCCATGAATTTGTAGTTCTGCTCACTGGGGCTATGACTTCTTTTCTTTCTTCTCAGTCCACATTCTCTTCTTTTACCTAATTCCTTATGTAAAGGACTTGTTCATTTTAACTATTAAGGAAGCATACAGAATATTTCACTTTCAGAAACTTTAGACAGGTGAGTTGTTCTTAACACAGGTGTCAGTTATGGCAGGTTTCTCTACTTATCAATGACTATTCTAAAACTCCTCAAATGTGAACCCAAAGCTCTTATTCTCTTAGGAGGTCACCAGATTGCTCAGGAAAATTGAGATATTTTTTCTCAACAATCTTCCCATCAGCTTACAAACTAACTGACACCCACTCATATTTAACAACTTTATTCTAATATTTCCAAATCTCTTCAATAACTCTTTTGCATGTGTCCTGGCTCTATTCCCTGGCCTCTGAGACCTTTGTCCTATTAATCAACTCCCCATCTCTTCATTGTTGTCAAGCTCTCTCTTTTCCCACTGGACATTTTTCTCTTCAGCATAAATATAAGTAAGCATTTATATGTTTTCCATGAAAAATTTCAGGTTATAACAAGACAAATTTAAGATGCTCTGGAAACTACATGAAGTATGATTAGGTATAGAAATAATATGTAAGTGTTTACATTGCCAGCTATAATCATAATTATTTTAGGGATGAGTGTATCACCAAGTTTTAAAATCTATGACTGTGGTACAAACTTTTCTCAAGACTCATTCTTTCATTGTGTTTAAGAGATGAATTTGGGGTGACATACAATAATCAGCATTTCTACCCACATACTACATATTATCAAGAGGTCTACACAAGCCAGCAAACCTGTGCTTATCTTCGGCATGAAGAAATGAGTTTTCAGTGATAACTGGGCGTAGAGGTGGTGGCTATAACAGCCATAGCTTACCAAGAGGTATCTCTCCCAGGTAAATTTTTCCTGATCTTCTGTAATATCCTCCTCTAAGGTTTAATAAGGTGTCTATAGGGCAAGACCAGGTACCTGTTACTAAGTTTTCTTGAAAAAGTACACAGTACTGGTCTTTTTCTAGAAGAAGAGATAACTGAGCAAAGACTTCACCAAGGTCTTCTCACACATCACTAATCCACTTCTTTGAGTCCAAATGTCTTCACTAGAGTTTAACTTCTTTAGGACAACAAAACACATCTGATAGTTTTAAAAAATGTTTTTATTTATTTTTAGAGAGAGAGGAAGAGAGAGGGAGAGAGAGAAACATAAATGAGAGAGAAACATCCATCAGCCTCCTCCTGCACACCCCCTACTAGGGTTTGATCCTGCAACCAAGACATGTGCCCTGACTGGGAATCGAATTGTGACCTTCTGGTTCATAGATTAACACAACCACTGAGCTACACTGGATGGGCCCCCAGCTCTTGTTCATGCATTTGCATACATACATCCTCCTGTAGAAAATGTAAGGCATTATTGTGCGTGTTTATTTCATACTAGAGGCCCAGTGCATGAAATTCATGCACTGGGGGGAGGGTGTCCCTTAGCCCAGCCTGCACCCTCTCCAATATGGGATCCCTCTCATAATCCAGGACTGCTGGCTCTCAACCGCTCTCCTGCCTGCCTGATTGCTCCTAACCATTTCTGCCTACAAGCCTGATCACCTCCTAACCACTCTCCTGTCAGCCTGATTGACACCTAACTGCTCCCCTGCCAGCCATCTTGTGGCTGTGGGCACTGCCATCTTTGAGGGCGGGGCAGTCAATTAGCATATTCCCTCTTTATTGGCTATGGGTGCTGTGATCTTTGCAATGGCATGAGGGTCAATTAGCATATTCCCTCTTTATTAGATAGGATCCTATAAAGCAATTATATGCAAATTGACCATCACACCATCGCACAAAGATGACTGCCCCATGTGGTCAAAGATGGCCACCACCATGTGATTACAAGATGGCCATCAGGGAAGGGCAGTTGGGGGTGACTGGGCCAGCAGGGGAGCAGTTAGGCATTGATCAGTCTGACAGGGGAGTGGTTAAGGTGTGATCAGGCTGGCAGGAAGAAGCTGTTAGGGGCAATCAGGCAGTCAGGCAGGTGAGAAGTTGGGAGCCAGCAATCCTGGATTGTGAAAGGGATGTCCCCTGAGGGGTCCCAGATTGGAGAGGGTTCAGACTGGGCTGAGGGACACCCCCTCAGTGTATGAATTTCTTGCACTGGACCTCTAGTTTTATATAAAAGATATCATATTTCAATTTATTTATAAGCAAAATGCTATTTCTTTTAACTCACGATTACCTTATGGAGCTCCATCTATGTTACCACAGACAAGTAGAAGTGCCAGATCAGAATAATGCACATTTTACCACATTTATCTCCAAAGGTATTGTTATCATTTCCATTCCTATAAGTAGGATATGAGGATATTTGGTTTCTAACACTCTTGCTAATATTTTCTTGTTAAATTTAATTTTTTGTAGGAATCTGATGGTGAAAAGTAGTATCTTCCTTATTATTTGTGAAATTGAGGGTATTTCAATTTGTGTATTGGAAATCTGTATTTCCTTTTAATAAATTCCATGTTGATATGCTTTCTCTAGTATACAGTTGGATTTTTTTTTTTCATTTTCTTGTTGACTTGAAATTCTTTATGTATTCTGGATAGTAATGCCTGGTCATATATGCTACAAACTTTTTCTTCTCACTGTCATTTTTACTTTAATTTTAATGTCTTATTTCTTTATTTGTGCTATTGTCTATGATTTAATTTTTTGTATTCAAATGTATCATTTTTAAATGTTCTTTGCTCAATGCTCTTGTTTAAAAAGGGGCTTGTCTTCTAAAAGTGTAAACAAATTTTTTTCTCATAAATTTATGATTTTGTTTAATATAACTGGATCTTTTGTTGTTGTCACTAACATGTGAAGAACAGAATCAAACTTAATTTTTTCCCTAAATATTTACCCAACTTTTCTCTTACCATTTATTCAGTGGATTGCTTTCCTCTGCAGATATCCCTGTTTTACCAGGAAGGGAAAATGATTTCATGGGTTTCAAACCAACTTGATGACTCTGTGCCTGAGCTCAACTTTCTCCCTGGCTTGTTCTGGCTCCTGCCTCCTACAGCAATTCTACCCGTTACTTGTTCTATACAAGGCTAACATATTCCTCTTTATTTAATTAGATTCGATTTCTTTCACATGAATTTCATTGCGTTTCTGGTCTACTGAAAGTTCTTCTTCTTCTTCTCCTCCTCCTCCTCCTCCTCCCCCTCGTCCTCCTCCTCCTCCTCCTTCTTCTTCCTCTTCTCCTCTCTTCTTCATCTTCTGTTCTTAAACTCTCTGTTTGCCTGGCTGCCAC
>NW_006284945.1:416859-419625 GCF_000327345.1 Myotis davidii
ATGCCACTGACTTTTCAGAGTGCTTACTTATAGAGTTACTGCCATATCTGGTGGCTTCTGGGGCTTCTGGGCCCAGCCAGCGGCCTGGGATCGGATCTTGTCACGGGTGACAGGCAGGCGGCTTCTGGGGCTTCCAGGGCTTCTGGGGTTGCACGCGGGGGCCTGGATGGAGGCTCGTGCTGGCAGCTCATGCTGTCCTGCCCTGCCTGCAGGCCGAAGTATTTGAGATCTTGCTTCTGGGCATGTCATCAGTTTGGCTCAAATAAACGAATAAAATTATCTACAGGTTTTGGCATTAGTAGAGATGCCTTGGATCAGGTGGAAAATGACTTGCTCTCTTCTCTTTAGCTTAGACATAGTGGTCCCAGCCCACCTGTATCCATAACTGGGCTCATGAGCTTAGGTGGGTTGGGAAATCTGAGACTGAAGAAGTTCCACTCCCATCCATCCCTTATAATTCATACACTGAAACAATTCTTTTTTAGTCTAGGTTTTGGAATTTGAAGTTTTTGTCTCTTACATATCCTTTAATTTCTTGATGTAGTCATTTTCCATGTTTCATAACAAATTGCCACAAGCTTAGCAGCATGAAACAACACCTATTCATTGTCTCCCAGCATGGTGCGGCTGGTTCTCTGCTCAGGGTCTCACAAGGCTGAAACCCAAGTGTTGGCGGGGCTGCCTTCCTTCCCAGAGGTTCTAGGGAAGAATCTGCTGCCAAACTCATTCAAGATGTTGGTAGAATTTAGTTCCTTCTCATGTTTTCAATGAGACCTTCCACATTTTCAAGCAGGCAGCTGCAGGTGGAGTTCTCATGCTTTTAGTCTGTACTAGTTACCTTGGGACTGCTGTAACAAATGCCACAAAACGGGTGGCTTAAAACAATAGAAATTTATTTTCTCACAGTTCTGGAGTCTAGAGGTTGGAAATGAAGATGTTGATAGCTCCACACTCCCTTTGAAACTCTAGGAAAGAGCCCTTCATTGCCTCTTCCTAGCTTCTGGTGGCATCCAGCAATTCTTGGCACTCCTTGGCTTGTAGCTGCATCACGCCAATCTCTGTGTCTATCATCACATGGCTTTCTTCCCCGTGTCTCTGTATCCAATCTCCCTCTCCTTTCTCTCACAGAGACACTGAGGCAGGAGAGTAAGAAAGTAGGGAAATTCCTTGACAAGTGGAATAAAGAAAACTGAGATGAAATAATTAGACAAGGAAAACAATTTGAGCAATTTACAGCCAACTAATGAATCACAAGGACACAGGTGCAAATGGTTTATGCATTCCAGACTCCCAGGCAGACTGGCCTCTGCCCCAGTACCTCTTCGATAGCATTCTTTAAAAATAAAACTAACCAGAAAATAACCCTGACCCCTTTACACACATTTTCTTTTTTTAAAAAATATATATTTTATTGATTTTCCACAGAGAGGAAGGTAGAGGGACAGAGAGCTAGAAACATCGATGAGAGAGAAAGATGGATCAGCTGCCTCCTAAAGAGATAGAGTTATAAACATCTATGAAAGAGAAACATTGACCAGCTGCCTCCTGCACACCCCCTACTGGGGATGTGCCCACAACCAAGGCACATGCCCTTGACCGGAATCGAACCTGGGACCCTTCAGTCCGCAGGCCAACTCTCCATTGCTGAACCAAACCGGCCAGGGCCCTTTACACACATTTTGACAAATCAACATATTAAAGGACACATCTGAAAAGCTAATCAATATTCTGTTAAGACCCTCCCCTAGGATTCCATCCAGCCAGCCAAGGAGAGATAAAAAACACTTCAAGACAAATAATCCAGGGAGAGCTCTCCCTCCTGGGGGCACACCCAAACCTTTCTCTCCCCCAACTTCTTCCCCCAGAGGCGTGCATCTCCTAAACTCCAAGGGACCCATGATACTTGCAGCCAGGGGAGCAGTGGGCAGTGGCAGATCTTGCCAGGCTACCCCCCGGACCTGTCTCCAAGACCCCCCTTTCTCTGACTTTTCCTCTCTTGTTTATTCTCCTACCTTAAACCTTCTCTTTATTTCAACTTTAATAAACACACTCTCAAAGCCACCTGAACTTGTGCTGTGAAATCTTTCCTATGTGAATTCAAGAACCGACACACTACCAGTGGGTCCTAGGTAGACCTATCCTGAGACCAAACCCAGTCTGGTAGCAACATCAGTCACTAGATTTAGGGTCCATGTTAATCTAGTAGGACCTCATGAAAGATTGATTACATCTGCAAAGACTCTATTTTCAAGTAATAACATGTCTTCTTGGGGGACACATTCAACCATTATGGAACCTCTGTCTTTCTCTCCTTCCGCCAGCTAGAGAAATTTTTTTTTTGTTTTTTGTTTTTAAGAGCCTGTGTGATTAGATTAGGCCCATGTGAATAATTTCCCTGTTATGAGCTGAATTGTGTTCCCCAAAATTCGTATGTTTAAGCCCCAACCCTCAGTACTGTGGAATATGACTATATTTGGAGGCAGTACCTTTTAACATATAAGTTAAAATATGGCCATTATAGTAGACCCTCCTCTGATGTGACTGATATCCTTATAAGAAAAGAACATTTGGTCACACAGAGATATCAGAACACAGCAAGAAGGTGTAAGCTAAGAGGGAGAACTCAGGAGAAATCAAACCTGCCCCTACCTTAATCTTTCTTTCTTTCTTTCTTCCTTCCTTTCTTTCTTCCTTCCTTCCTTCCTTCCTTCCTTCCTTCCTTCCTTCCTTCCTTCCTTCCTTCCTTCCTTCCCTCCCTCCCTCCCT
>NW_006284945.1:420076-421159 GCF_000327345.1 Myotis davidii
ATTGTTGTTTTTTAACCCCTACCTGAATCTTGTACTTCCACATCCTTGCCACCATTTGTTGTCTGTGGATTCATTTTTGTTTATTTATTTTTTATTGTTGACATTATTACAAATGTCCCCTATTTCCGCTCATGTTTATTTATTGATGATAGGCATTCTGACAAGAGTGAGGCAGTAGGACTTGAAACCATAAAAATCCTAGAAGAAAAAAATAGGCAATAAAATCTCGGACATTTCTCATAGCAATATTTTTTTTTCCTGATATATCTCCTTGGGCAAGGGAAACAAAATAAAAAATAAACAAACAGGACTACACCAAACTAAAAGGGTTTTGCATGGCAAAGAAAACCATCAATGAAATAAAAAGACAACCTACTAAATGATATGTCTAATTAGGGGTTAATATACAAAATATATAAAAAACGTATACAACTCAACACCAAAAAAAAAAATGATCCAATTAAAAAATGGGCAAAGGAAGTAGTTGACATTTCTCCAAAGAGGATCTACAGATGGCCGATAGACATATGAAAACATGCCCAACGTCCCTAATCATGAGAGAAACGCAAATTAAAAACACAATGTGATATCATCTCACCCTTGTCAGAATGGATATCATCAATAAGTCAACAAACAATAAGTGTTGATGAGGAGGTGGGGAAAAGGGAACCCTAGTGCACTGTTAGTGGGAACACAGATTGATACAACTACTGTGAAAAACAGTATGGAGTTTCCTAAAAAAATTAAAAATGGAGCTGCCTTATCACTCAGAAATTCCACTTCTGGGAATCTATCTGAAAAGACTCTAAACAATGATTCAAAAGAATATATGCACTCCTATGTTCACTGCAGTTATTATTTACAATAGCCAAAAATTGGAAGCAGCCCAAGTGCCCATCAGTAGATGAATGGATAAAAAAGCTGTGGTACATTTACACAGTGGGATACTACTTGGCCATAAAAAAGAAGGAAATCTGACAGCCAGTTGGCCTGGAGGTCAAATCCCCCTAGTAGTAACTACAACAATCAAGGCTTAACTACAACAAGACTGTGCACAAAGACCACTAGGGATTGCACCAAGAA
>NW_006284945.1:421262-427319 GCF_000327345.1 Myotis davidii
GGGGAATGCTGGAGGCAGCCAATCAATGATTCCCTCTCATCATTGATGGTTCTATCTTCCTCTCCCTTCCTTTCTCTGAAATCAATAAAAACATATTTTTTTAAAAGTACAAAAAATATTTGCTAAGTCAGAAGATAATGTAACTGATCAGAACACATTATAAATACAATCAAAACATTATACCAAAATATAATATAAAATTGACTGTATCAGAATATAATGTAACAGTAATCAACTCAGTAAACAAAGTGTCGATAAATCAGATTAATGTAGAAGATGAGAGACTTCTCAGAAATCCCAGATGCAAAGTAAAACGACAGTGAGGTACCACTTCACACCTGTCAGAATGGCCACCATCAATAAATCAACAAACACCAAGTGTTAGTGAGAACGTGGAGATAAGGGAGCCCTCGTGCATTGCTGGTGGGACTGCAGACTGGGGCAGCCACTGTGGAAGACCGCATGGAGTTTCCTCAAAAAATTAAAACTGGAGCTGTCTTACGAGTCAGTGATTCCACTTCTGGGAATATATCTGAAGGAACAAGAAACACTAATTTGAAAGAATATATGCCCCTCCCACCCCCTATGTTCATTGCAGCGTTATTTACAACAGCCCAGGTGCCCATCGGTAGATGAGTGGATAAGAAAGCTGTGGTACATGTACACAATGAAAGAAAAAAAAGAAATAAAAAAAAGAGAAGGAAATCTTACTCTGCGACAGCATGGATGGACCTGGAGAGTATTTTGCTAAGTGGAATAAGCCTGTCAAAGAAAGACAAGTACCATATGATTTCACTTATATGGAATCTAAGGAATAAAATAAACTAACAAACAAAACCAAAATAGAAACAGACTCATAGATACAGAGAACAGATTGATAGTTGTCAGAGGTGAGGGAGTTTGGGGGGCTGGTTGAAAAAGGTGAAGGGATTAAGCAAAAAAGGATTAAAAAAAAAAAACCTGATAGACAACAGTACGGTGATTACCAGAGGAAAAGAGGGGAAAGGGGAAGGTAGGAGAGGGTAAAGGACGGATTAATGGTGATGCAAGGAGACTTGACTTGAGGTGGTGAACACACAATATAATATACAGATAATATACAGTATTCTAGAATTGTACCCCTGAAATCTATATAATTTTATTAACCAATGTCACCCCCAATAAATTCAATTTTAAAATGTTCCTCTGGGTTTTTCTCAATTTCCACAAATGCAATTTTCAACCAAAAAGGATCCTAATAACTAGAAGATTTTGAGCTAGTTATGTTTCCAGATGCATGCTTTTTGGATGACTGCTTCCTTTATTAAACATTTGAGTTAGATTTCCACTAACTCATAATATTATATTTTAGACTGCAGTCTTTGAGCTGATATCACAGCTCTGTTGCATTCTCCTTAGCATCTATAATTGTTAATGCAATATATACGTTGCATTCTCCTTAGCATCTATAATTGTTAATGCAATTGGTTCTTGAAATTGCCACAGAAAACATAATAGACATGTTATGCCAGCTTTGGATTATTAATGGCTCTGGGTAGCTCTCTACATATATGTTTTGAACATAGATGAGAGAAAAGTGAACATATGTTTCTAAATTTCTGGGTAATTATTTAGAGGCGAACTGCACAATGGGTAGTTTGCTTACATGACAAATATTTCAATAGAAATAGGATGACTAGACACTTGCTTTAGAATCTCGTCCCCTGGGTTCTCTTAAAGGCTTGGAGGGGACACATCATGTTTTGTCTAACCATTTGTCCTTCAATAGGAAATAGCAGACAACATTTTCTTTGTAATTGCTATAGAGAAGTAACAAGAAATTGTATTTTTTGCACAATATTTTGAGGTCCTAAGAAAAGTAACACTCTCCTCACATTTTTCTGAATTAGCTAACATAGTTTTATGTGTTTTTCTTTAATTTTTGGAGACGTTAGTGGAACTTAGTCCTGGCCATAAGGGACAATGCGCTAAGAGCAGAGAGAAGAAAAGAGGTGTTGAAATGACTCAGGCTTCTAGAGCTCTTCCAGTCACAGGATTTTTATTCGATTGTAAACTCTGACAACTCTAACCTGAGTCCAGAAAGAGCCCTGCTTATGGGCAAGGAGAGGAGTGCCTTAGGGGGCATGGAGAAGTGAGAGGCAAAGAAAAAGGGAGATAGCGAGGGAGAGGGTAAGGGAACGGGAGCCAGGGAGAGAGAGGTCCTATAACCATTTGGTGAAAAAACTATTTTTTGCCCTATTGTATGGTCTTGGCACCCTTGTCAAAAACATCTGACTGTGTAAGCAAGAGTTTATTTCTGGGTTCTCTATTCTATTCCATTAATCTATGTCTGTCTTTATGGCAGTACTGATGCTTTGCAGTACGTTTTAAAATTGGGGAGCATGAGTCCTCCAACTTTGTTCTTCCTTTTTCAAGTTTGTTTTGGTTATTTTGGGTCCCCTTGAGTTTCCATATAAGTTTTAGGATCATACTATCAATTTCTGCAAAGAGGTTAGCTGTAAATTTAATAAGATTGCATTGAATCTGTAGATTAATTTGGGAAGTATTGCCATCTTAATATTAAATCTTCTGATACGTGAACATAAAGTATTTGTTCATTTATTTTGATATCAATTTCTTTCAACAATGTCTTATAATTTTCAAAGCATAAGTTTTGCATTTCTGTTAAATTTTATCCTAGATATTTTCTTCTTTTGAATGCTATCAGAGTGGAATTGTTTCCTTAATATTATTTTCTAATTGTTCATTGCAAATGTATAGAAAATTATTGTTTTTTTACATATTAATCTTTACTCTACAATCTTGCTGATCTTATTAGTTCTAGTTGTTTTTGAGTGTATTCCTTAGAATTTTTCCATGTGTATGACCATGTCATCTGTGAATAAAATAGCATTATTTCTTCTGTTCCAAACTAGATGCCTTTTATTTTGTTTTCGTGCCTAATTGCCCCGAGTAGACTTTCCAGTACAGTATTGAATCCAAGTGGTGAAAACAGACATCTTTGTCTTGTTCCTGATCTTCAGAGGAGAGGACTCAGTCTTTTTCCATTTAGTGTGATGTTAGCTGGAGGTTTTTTTGTAGATGTTCTTTATCAAGTTTAGGAAGTTCCCCTCTATACCTAGTTTCCTTTCTTTCTTTCTTTCTTTCTTTCTTTCTTTCTTTCTTTCTTTCTTTCTTTCTTTCTTTCTTTCTTTCTTTCTTTCTTTTTATCATGAATAGGTGTTGGATTTTGTCAAATACTTTTTTTGCATTTATTATTATGATCATATGACTTTTCTTTATTAACTTGTTGATGTGATAAATTACATTAACTTTTCAAATGTTGAACCAGCCTTGCATACCTATAATAAACCCTACTTTGTCATGGTGTATAATTATTTTTAAACAAGTTTTTAATTGCTTTGCCAATATTTTGCTGAGGATTTAAAAAATCTATTCATAAGAGATATTGGCCTATCATTTTCTTCTTTACATGGTGTCCGTGTCTGTTTGGGTATGAAGGTAATGCTGGCCTCATAAATTCAAGACGTCTGTTTGTCTCTTCCTGCCCACACTGAACTGATAAGCTTCGCTAACTGCTGTGTGATTGCTATGTTGTTTCAACAGTGCCCTGTGATCTGTCAACACAGATAGATGTAATAGTTTGGGCTCCTTGGAAGGAGTTGTTTTTAAAGTCAGTGTTTGGAGACTTCTTCTGACCCCAAGAGAGCGTTCCTACCTGTCTCTTTCCTTAAATCTCTCTGGCAAACTAACTGACCTATGGTTTCATGTATACCTCTCATGAATTCACACATCTCCTGTTGATTGCTTTCGCCTCAACTTCCATTGTTTTTGAGAGAATCTTTAGGCTTGAACTTTCCCACACTCTGTTGCAAATGGAGTCAGTTCCCTTGGGAAGAGGTGTCAAGCTTTCTGATTTCAGGCCTGCCTCTCCTCCTTGGCAAAATCTCTGAGCCAAGTTTCTGGGGGTATAGGTGGGAACAGTGATGTGCGTCTCTCAGAGTGACATGCCTGCTTTAGGAGCTGAGCGCTAGGCAGAGGCCAGGTGCCACTGCAGCCTCCAGTCTTCTCATCTTGGGCAAGGGATGAGAAGGTCCAGAGCAAGCGTGATTGGAGCCCCACTATTTTCTGTGCACTGCCCCCAAGGGCAGCAAGAAGCCAGGAAAATCCCAGGGCAGGACGAATAGGGAAACTGAGACAAGAAAAGTAAACAAGGCCAAACAGTTTGGGCAGCTTGCAGCTGACTTGTGAATAACAAGCCATTACCTTCCCCAGACCAAGGACACTTGAAAGCAAATGGTTAAAACCTCCCCAACTAGAGAATGCAGGAAAGGAGGAGGGGAGGGGAAAGGAAAAAAGGGAAGTTGTATTTCACTCCCTAACAGAAAAGCCAGCCATCTTGGGGCTTGGTGAGATAAAATTGCTAGGTGCTTCTCATGAATTCTGGGGAAGCCGTAACAAAGTAAAAGGGAAACCTTGAGAGTTAATCTGTACCAAGATACCTGGCAGAGGAATTTTGAAGCCTATAGACATAAGGGCAAATAAGCCCTTGAACCCCCTCCTGACTTGTTCCCAGGCTAGCTGGGAAGTCCATCTGCACCTGATAGGGCAGATATATTCTGATAAATTTGCTTGCCTTGCTTATTTGATAACTTTGCTAACTTTGCTTCTTTAATAAATTCACTTTGCTATAACGCAGTCATTGGGTGTCATTGGACAGCCCTCTCCCTCCAACTCAGTGGGCTGCGCCATAGCACCTTTTCTGGTGTCTGTGAGGTGCCTATGACACCTCCATGAGGGCGGCTGGTGAAAGTAGTGAGTGTCACCAGAACCCCTGTCCAAAGTTTCCTCTGTATTAGATTCTAGGGAACTACATGTTCCTTAAGCCCCTTCCCCATGTGATTCTGAATTTGATTTTGCTAGCGCCAAACTAGAATGAGATCAACAAAGGCTTCTTCTTTTTTTCTTTTTCAATATATTTTTTAATTGTTGATAGTATTAGAGATTTCTCCCATTTTCACCCCTTTACCCTTCTCCTCCCAGCCCCTCATCCTTCCCCCACCCCCCAGATCTTCACTACCCTATACAGAGGCTTCTTGATGTACATTTGAGAACTATCAGCTTCACTGAAGTTTAAGTAGATAACCTCTTGCCTTAGTGATTCAGGTTGTGGTCATCAGTGTCTGTTCCACCTTTTCTGACCTTTGGTGATGAGTTCCCTGATCTTTGCTCCCCCAGATCTTCAAGTAAATTTTACTTCTTGTATTAAACCTTTCATTTCTGGAGTTCTTAGAGTGGCTCTGCTTTCTTAATCAAGTCCATACTGAAAAAGAACCAGTTTTCAGGGCAGATGTTTTAGTAGTTGTTGTTTAGTTGAGAGGGACCATAAATCCTAAGAAGAAAGATGAAAGTAGTGTAAGAATGAAGGGGGTGGAGCAACGGGTCCTAGAGAAGACAGAAGGACTTAAGGTCCAGAGTATTGTTTGGGAGAAACCAAGATGGCGACATAGGTAAACACCAGAGTTTGCTCCCTCAAACAACCACTTCAAAAATACAACTAAAAGATGGAATGGACATCATCCAGAACCACAGGAAGGCTGACTGAGTGGAAATTTTCTACAACTAGAAGGAAAGAGAAAAGCACACTGAGACTCAGAGGAGGCACAGTGCGGAAGTAAAATACTAAGGTACAGAGGCGAACACAGAGCGGGCTGATGGCTGGGGGCGCAGTTGTCATTTTCAATCGGGAGGGAGTTTCAGGCTCTTAGCTCCAGTTCTGGGAGAGTCTCTGGGGACCCAGACTCATACGGGAGAAGCGGGACTGTCTGACATCGGTCAGAACTCGAGGGCAGCTTTCCTCGGAGGGGCTTGCAGCGATTGCCGAGACACTGAGAAGCGGGTCCTCTGAGAGCAACCATAACTGCTAGCCCCGCTCTGTTGATCCCGTGGGACCCGCCCCCCCCAAGCCCTGCAGGGAGGCTTTTGCTGGATAGCCTAAGCCAGAGGCTAGATTAGCACCTCCCTAGAGATCCAGGAGCCAGGAAACCCAGAGGTAAG
>NW_006284945.1:427467-433087 GCF_000327345.1 Myotis davidii
TCAAGAAATCTAGTGACACCTCTGAGAAATTTAATGAGATCCTCAATAAGTCTAGTGAGACCCTCGAGGTTGTGATAAAGGACCAACTAGAAATTAAGCATACACTGACTGACAGACTTCCAACAGAAGACTAGAGTATCGCAAGAATCAAGTCAAAGGTTTGAAATAAGAAGAAGCAAAAAACACCCAACTGGAAAAGCAAAATGAAAAAAGAATCCAAAAATACGAAGATAGTGTAAGGAGCCTCGGGGACAGCTTCAAGCGTACCAAAGGTATTGTTGAAATGCCCAGCTAGCGTGGCTCAGTGGATGAACGTCAACCTATGAACCAGGAGGTAACTGTTCAATTCACGATCAGGGCACAAGTCCAGGTTGTGGTCTCGATCCCCAGAATGGGGTGTGCAGGAAGCAGCCCATCAATGATTCTCATCACTGATGTTTCTGTCTCTCCCTCTCCCTTCCTCTCAGAAATTGATACAAATATATATTTAAAGTATTGTTGAATGGACTATCCTTGATCAGGGGAAGGGAGGGATATATCCTTAGAGCTAGAAATAACTTAAGAGTGGATGCTGTATTAGTTTGGCTCCTCTGAGAAGCAGATACCAGGATGGAATTAAGTATGCAAGTTATTTACTGGAGAAAATGCCTATGAGGAAAAATGGGGATGATGCTAGAGGAGGCAGGTATGACTCTGGTTCAAAAAATATGAAAGGGCCGAAACCGGTTTGGCTCAGTGGATAGAGCGTCGGCCTGCGGACTGAAAGGTCCCAGGTTCGATTCCGGTCAAGGGCATGTACCTGGGTTGCGGGCACATCCCCAGTAGATGTGCAGGAGGCAGCTGATCGATGTCTCTCTCTCATCGATGTTTCTAACTCTCTATCTCTCTCCCTTCCTCTCTGTAAAAAAAATCAATAAAATATATTTAAAAAAATATGAAAGGGAAAAAGTTGAGTAGGGAGTGTCTTAGATGCAGTGCAATTCTAAGCAAGTTTTGACAAGGCCATGGGGTAATTCTTGAATCAAAGTCAGAGGGGTCCAGTGACACAGGGCAGTAGGTCTGCCTTCATATCTCTGGCACACCAGTCACTGGCTGACATGGAAATTGTGCCCACAGCTCAAACTCCAGGATGGATTTGGAGCCTAAGAGTTGGGTCTATCAGTCAGTGATATTCCCCAAAGTCAGGAAACCAAAAGGCACATTTCCATGCCCACTACAAATGGAGATCTAGAGGTTAGTGTAGGTTTCAGAGTGGGGAGCAAAAAGTTGAGGTGATCTCTGCCTTAGCTTTCTTATTTGTGAATGAGAATAATAATTCATGCACTGGGCCCCTAGTAAATAAATAAATAAATGTAATTAATTTATATGGCTTAACAATTAAATAATATATAAGAGCTTATAATAAT
This sequence comes from Myotis davidii, assembly GCF_000327345.1. Classification (NCBI taxonomy): domain Eukaryota; kingdom Metazoa; phylum Chordata; class Mammalia; order Chiroptera; family Vespertilionidae; genus Myotis; species Myotis davidii. The sequence goes on from NW_006284945.1 coordinate 428,874, forward strand.
GACAACAACACTAACAATAATAATGGTAATAGCAATGTCTAACTTTTACTGAATGCTTTCTAAGCAATTTTTACGAAGTCTTTCAATACAGGCCCCACTTTTTTCATACCCAGTTCTGATCTTTGAGGGCAATCTCTTCTAGCCATTCTATTTGGAATTCTTCTAAGGGTTATTTTCATATCCTTAAAATTATATGTATAGATTTACAGTTTCTTGGTTTTGTCTATTATTTTGTGATAGGTGGTCACCTTTGAAAACTGCTTTGATGTTTCCAAGAGTTGGGTGCTATGAAAGGTAGCTTACACTGAGAGAATGGTTCAAAAGGAGTTAGCATCATAAAAAAGAAACATATAATAGACTATTCTGGCTATAGATGAAAATGCATGAAATACAACTAAAACAATGAACCACACAGAATCTCAGAGGGAAGGTGGGGGAAAGTGGGTGGGTGGGAGGTGATCAATCAAAGAATTTATACGCATATATGCATAGCCCATGGACACAGACAATAGGGTAGTGGAGGCCTGGGGTAGGGGTGCAGGGGGTGGGCTGGAGGGGGTCAATGGGGGAAAAAAGGAGACATATGTAATACAACACTAAAGATTAAATAAATAAATAAATACAGATTAAAATACACATTTCAAAAAGGGAAAAGAATTCAACCACAGAAATAACCAACCAAATACATTTCACTAATTCTATCAGATAATATGCACCAAATTGTACAGTTACCTCTTCCTTGTTACCTCGAGGAAGTAAAAAAGAATCATGTGGAGGCTGCCATTCCAAACATTCATGATAGGCTGTAAAGATCTGGGGTTAATTAACTACAGGATTGATGTGTGCACATATTGAACATTTGTAAAACAATAAATAGTCCTTTTATCAATTGGTTTTGAAAACAGTTTTATATTTAACCTAATTACTGAGTAATACATTTTTTAAAGTGTTCATTTCTTTTTCTTTTTTTAAAAATTTTTTTTTTATATTTTATTGATTTTTCACAGAGAGGAAGAGAGAGAGACAGAGAGCCAGAAACATGGATGAGAGAGAAACATCGACCAGCTGCCTCCCGCACACCCCCCACTGGGGATGCGCCGCAACCCAGGCACACGCCCCCGACCGGAATGAACCCGGGATCCTCCAGTCCGCAGGCCGACGCTCCATCCACTGAGCCAAACCGGTTTCGGCTGTTCATTTCTTTTTCGAATCACCCTAAGTTATGTATGTTAAAGATTTATTCATGATGCAAAGTATGTGCTATATGTAACTATTTTATCTCTTCTTTTTAATAAAGATAAAAGCTCACTAAAATCATAACAAACAAAAAAGAAACAAAACATCAAAATGAATTGTGAAGAATTATTTAAAAGTTTATTTATATTTAAACCAGATCCATCTTACACAATAGGAAATGGTATTAAAACAATTTCCACCACTGTAAGTACAGCTTCTAAAAGGGAGTAGAGAAATCCTGTGTATTCCTAGCCAAATTGCTGGCAGTTGAGGCCCAAGTTTGGTCATTTTAAAACAGATTCATTTAAAATGATTTATTTGAGGAAGATTTTGAACAATTGTTCTGACAGTTGGAAATAGGAAACTGAATTATTTCAATAGTTTATTTTCAACCTTTGTGCAGTTACCAAAATGAGAGGATAAGACAGGTCCAACATTTACACTAAAATTAGTCCCATTGGCACTTTGCAGCAGAACTACAATCTCCCCAGCCGCGAGTTATGTTTTAGAGATGCTTGCATGTGGTCAAGCCGTGCACACGGAATGAGTAGAGGCCGTTCAGAGAATTCTGAGTTAGTCTGTGTCCTGTATTCACTCTGCATTCATGGAGTGAGAAATAATCTTGTCGCTGGGAGATGTATTATGTTCACTGGAGAACTGATGATGTCAATATTTTTAAATGATATCCTGTTCTCTCCATGTATGCCAATGCTTTTATCCATAATGAATTGAAAGACTGTGAATTGTTAATCATAAAAACAGGAAAGTAAATTCTTAGATTTCTATCTTCTAGCAAATATATTTTCTGTTCTCTGTAGTGACTCAGAGCTCCTGATTTTAGGAGGACATAACAGAATTTTATTGATTTAATGTGTAATAATGGCACATTATGAAGATCTTGACCCCCACCTCTGAAATAACTCCTGAATAGATAACAATGATCTTAGGAAATGGTAGTGTTATTGAAGGTTTATTATTGTTTTGTCCCATTTACAAGTTGCTGCTTTGTTAATGAAATTTTCCTAAGGCCAAGACAAGAGAGTAAGTATATTCTAAACTTACGCTGTCCAATGTGGTAGCTATTAGCCACAGTAGTTATTAAGCATTGATATATGGCTAATTTGGATTGAGAGGTTCTCTAAGTGTAAAATGCACACCAGATTTCAAATCTAAATACAAAAAAGTAAGATGGTTATTGATTACATGTTGGTTTGAAAACATTTTGGATATATTGAGTAAAATAAGAAACACGTGTATATTAATTAATCTTAATTCTTTAATTTTATACTTACACTAGAGGCCTGGTGCATGAATTCATGCACAGGTGGGGTCTGGCTGGCTCGCCCCGATCTGGGCTGATCGGGCCTGGCTGGCAGAGAAGAGGGGATGCAGGAGGTTGGCCAGCCGGCCCCACCTGCAATCAGGGTGGGGGGGCAATTGGGGGTGGGGCCAGCCAGGGGGGGACTGCAGGCAGTTGGCTGTCTGGCCCTGCCCCCTGGTCAAACTCCTGGGTCGAGGGGACAATTCGCATATTAGCCTTTTATTATATAGGATATGTGGCTCACATTACGTATGTATTGGACAGCATGGCTATAGAATATTTGAGAAGAAAAGAGGAAGTCGAATCAGGATACTTGTCTACTACAAGACAAGAAAGTGGTTTAAAAAGAAAAAAAATAAAGAAGAGGCAAGGAGGGGTAGAAATCAGGAAAATGGTGGAAATAAAATAAATATGTAAGTAATCAGATGTAGGAGTCTCATGATCTTACAAATGAGATCAGAGACATTTAGGTGACAGAAATGTGCTCATGAAAGGAAGAAGTGTTGTTTTCAGTTTTCCAAGTTATTCTGTGTCAGGAATATTGGCATGTTGTACTTAGTCTTTTCTTTTAATGCTAGAGTATGGGCACTATTGTAGAGATAGGCAGGTGGGGAAAAATCAGCACTAAACTGGGGAAAAAAGGTTTCTTTCGAAACCATATTTTATTATTTAAGACAAGGTGCTATGTAATAGCTAATCATCTCAATGGTATTAATGCTCTGAGTAGATTATTATTATGCTCACAATTTTACAATCATTTCTGATTAATTTCAAAGATTCCATTCCTAGAAGAATAACCTGCAGACTAACTTTCTGAAAATATACAAGAAATTATATGAAATTATATGAATACTTGATCAGTTGAATAGGATTAAAATATATATTCAGTTTACTAGTACATTGTGTGCTCATAAATTTAACATGCCCATCTGGTGAAGGCAATTGGCAGCTACCTTACACAATAAATTCTTTAGTTTTGATAAAAATCATTCAACACTTGGCATTTTTACAAGGCTAGAAAGGATTATCATTTACAGAAGTAAAAGGTGATAGATAATTTATTAGCTCATTGAAATTTTCATTAGGATTTCATGTGAGAAAATATCTGCATATCATCAAAAGAAAATTCACAGCCATCAAAACCCTTAATCTAATGAAAAAATATAGTCTCTAGTTATTTATGGCCAAAAAGACTTTGAGGAATTTTTTTTTTAATCCTTGCTTTATATATCAAATTAACTTTGAACTAAATACCACACCAAATTCCTTATTTTAAGGCTTGTCATTAGTTTGCTTTATTCAGAGAATAGTGCATTAACATGCCGTTTTCTTTCATTGGATTTTTCTTTCATTAAATAAATATTTATCTGCCTACTATGTGCCAAGAACTAACTAAAGTATTAAGGATTCAGAACAGAAAAATACATGTTCATGTTGTTACGTTACTGTTGGTCTAGTGCAGTGGTTGGCAAACTGCTGCTCCTTGAGTGTGGCTCTTCCACAAAATACCAAGTGCAGGCGCGCACGTACAGTGCGATTGAAACTTTGTGGCCACATTCAAGGGGCCAAAGAGCCACATGTGGCTCGAGAGCCACAGTTTGCTGACCACTGCTTTAGGAGGTGGGGCCTTGCACCCAGGCTCAGGTTTGGAATCATT